>NW_028279272.1:0-98517 GCF_059751315.1 Micrasema longulum
TATGGCGTATAATCAGTAAATTCATTAAAATAAGTAATTAGTTTTATCTCTCTGAATTCGCGTAATATCATTGATGTGTTTAAAAAAAATATATATTTTGCAATGCAATCGTGATAAATATATTATATTTTTTAATTCTTTAAATCTGTCGACCGGCGTAAAATTTTAGAAATCAATAAAGTACCTTTACTCGTATCGTCATCATCAATTCCCTTTTCGCACCTGGTAGTGCATAGGGCACTGCATTGATACACCAATCGCAGCGTATCATTATCATTTTTTGTTACATGAAGGTAAAATGATCAGTCTTACGCTTCAGGTACCAGTTCAGGGACTATGAAATATTATTTTGTGAAAACACCCTTTTGAATAAATATTTCATAACCATGTCAACATGAACCCGAGACCTCTTGAATGGTAGGCTAACGCGCTGACCATTACACCTGTGGCCGACAATACTCGTATATGTAGATGATACGATTATTTATAAAATGCTGCAGAGGTTTATTTATTTATTAATAAATTATAACACATATTATACAAATGTAAAACACAAAAATGGCTGGTGTCCTCACTGGGATGTTCCGTATGTCTCCACAAATCATTTTTTTAGTTTATTAAGGCAACACAATATCACCAACCATTATTTTTTTTTTGTGCACGTTTTTAATTCAAATATTAGTCACGACTCGCATTTGTCTAGTGTAAATGTTAATCAATAATTTAGAAGAGTTGTGTAAAATATGAAGTTTATAAGATTAAAATATTTATTTAAAATGAAAATTTGGGTTCTTTAAATTTTCCCAAATATTTTAATTTGGGGGGAAATTATCAACGAGTCATAAATTACTCACTATTATAAAATGGGTATCAATTATTGGTATGTTTATGAACTTTTTTGTGCATATTTTTTTTTTATTTCACTTAAAACGTTTTCTTTTTACTTTTCTATATGAACACCTCACTGGGCCCAACCCATGTAGGGGTATTAATTTAACAATGTTCGGGTTCCATTAGTTGGTATCAATAATAATATATCCATATACAAATTCACATAAATACATACATATATATACACAATCATATATAATTAAATAGTAAAAGAAAAAAATAATAACAAAACAAGGTAAAATGCAGATATTGAGCCGAGAAGCATGCCACCGTCGCGGGCTATTTGGCTTCTCTACACTGGCCTGCTCCTGGTCCTCCCAACATCCGCACAAATACTTATATACGTAAACCGCAATGTTTCATATATTTATTTTTTATAGAAATATTTGCGTTCTTATAATTTACCCAACTATCCCTATTTTGGTGGTCATTTTCAACGAGTTATAAATAATAACTCATTATTACAAAATGGAAACCAAGTTGAAGTAGTGTGAGGTTCGAACGTCGGACCTCTGATCCGTTAGTTCGCAACACTAACCACGGGACCAAACCCCGATTCTTATGATATGATAAACAAAAACACTGTATTGATATGCACATAAACTGTAAATAGCAGACACGCAACAATAATGTATAGTTCAAATAGACTACTGTTTTGGTGAGGTGACCATCTGAAGGCAGTTTTCGGGACCCAAATCCAGGAGCCATTTTTAGAAAAATAATTTGAATTGCTGTTTATTTGTATTTAATTTTAAATCAAGAGGTATAGTGTTGTAAATTTTGAGAGCAAGGTACATGTGACTCCTCTTACCAAAAGAGGTTGTCATTTTAGGTGACACGTATAGTTGTTTATTTTTTATCTTGTTTCATGGATTGTATTATATTTACTCCCACCATTTTTATCTGTAAGAACATGAAATACCCTAGCATACAGTTGCCTGACGTCCAGAACACCTACTCGTTCAAACTCCTCCGTTGTGGGTGTTCTGATAGGGACCCTGAGTAGAGCCTTGAATACATACTTTTGTGCTATTTCTGAAGTATGCATAGCACTTTCGCTGGCTCCACCCCATGCAATTATTCCGTGATCTATAATGGTTCGACACATTGAGTAGTATACTTGATTTAACGTTTTTTTGTCAAGAATGTGTTTTACGGTTTTTAGTATATACATGAGAACTAATGGAATTTTTGCCTGTTTTCTAAACTTATACATTGAAAAGAATACTGATACCCAAGTAATTTATTGTAGTAATCAATTTGAGTACGTGAATAATAAAATTTTGTTTTTAATACCTTCGATGTCTCGTCTTTTGTTGTTTTTAGATTGCGCAACTGATTATTACTTAATTAGTAACCAACTAATTTGTGGACCCACTGCATGTTTTATTAAATTATCTCTCGTAAAGTTGATGCTATTACTAGCACTCTAATATTTTTTTGCATTTATTATAGTTTGAGGGGGAGCTAAAGTTATCATTACTGCCACAATTTTATAAACACCGCTTACTCTGACATTGTCTAGTGTAACATAGTGAAATTATTTAGAACAGGTGAACTATTATCAGAAATCATAGATTTAATTTATCAATGCTATTCCGTTCATTGGTGTTATTTTTTTTTCGAATTATTAATAAAAATGACCTAATATCTTTGTTATGTAAGTGACATCAATTTTCTTACATTAAAACTATTTATTTAAAAGCATGTATATATATATATCTAAAAATGTCCTTATCAATTACCTACTTAAAACTCTACATTCTAATACTCGCGGTACCGTAGTGATACAGCTACTATAATACGAGTATACAGTGCAATAAATGCCTTGAATTTATTCATTCGCTTCCCAAGAAATTTCTTCATCTCTGTTTAAATATATTTCTCGATAAAATAACTAAAATAAATGCCGCGGAATGCAATTATTAATTGGTTTTATTTTCGCGCTAAGCACGTATCTTTTTGCTTGAATTGTCGTACGGATTTTAGGCTAAATACTTACTAGATACCAGAATTCTTCGTTGACTGTTATGTCTTAGGATTTGATTTTGTGCAATTATAATAAACTGGCACTTAGGTACCACGTGCTTAAATTAACTCACTCTGCCTTAACTACGTGCCCGTTTCAGGCATAAGCATTACGAAGATATTCGAAAGTGAAGAATATCTACCGTCAAAGAGGCTCCAACCTTTAATGATGGTGATTTTAACACATAAACTTTTATGTGTACTTTCTAATAACTTCATAATCAAGGTACAAAAACTGCATATTATTATTTTTATTTAACATATATAATATATATGTACAATTTTACACGCGAAACCGGTTCCTGCGTACATTATGAATGTACGTTTTTTATGTGCATGTTTATGATAAAAAACTCTTTATATAATTATTATTATAATTACTACAAATAATTATTATTATAACTTAATATAATTATTAACTTTACTAGATAGTCCCCTGCGTTTTTACTTAAAATGTGTTGTCGATGCAGGAAATAAATATGATGTTTTTCTTGTATAAAATGTACTATCCCATTGAAATATGGAATCCCCAGTATGCCATATATATAAGTAGAATAGAAAATATTAAAAACAAATTTATAAAGTACCTTAAATACAAAACCGGTATTTCTTATGTATCTACTCTCACTGCCTCCACCTTCCATGGAATCATTTCTCTACAATACCGCAGAGTGTTTGCGGACCAACTACTGCTTTACAAAATTATGACAGGAATGGTTGACTGTACAGAGCTACTTGGTTTAATAACAATACATGTGCCAGCCAGGATTTGTAGACGGAACCACCTGTTTCATGTACCAATAAGTAAAACATCGTATGTTAAAAATGCTTTTTTTCGTAGGACTTTTTCAATGTACAATACAAAATTTAAAAATATAGATTACACAAACATCACTCTGTCAGATTTAAAATGTACACTAAAAATGTATTATGTAACTTAGTAGACATTATAATAATAAATATGTACATCTTCCCTCCCCTCCTTATCCTCTCTTCAAGCATTTTTGTCCTTATCCCGCCCAATTTACAGTAACTTAATGTTCTCAAAATAAATATTTAAAAAATCTTTGATTATTGAGTACATGAAAATAACATTTTTATATGCATAAATAAAATGTATTTATTTAAAATGTAATATATTTTCTTTACTAACTTTGTATAATATGTGGAAATCTGTTATTATTTCTGAGTTTATACACTATATTTGTTTGTTTACTAAAAATATGTATGTAGAACTGTTGATTTCCCAAATAAAATAAAATATAAATATAAAATATTAAATATTAAATATAATATATAATATAAATCTTTGCTAGATAAAGAAGGTTAAAAAATGCACTTTCATTGAAATATTAAGTTTTAGGATATTAAACTAAAGTGCCGAATACTATCTACGTGGAACAGAAGGTCTGGTCTGTTGATGTCTTCTGCAAACAGCCCGCTTCTCCTGAATGAGTATTTCGTGGTTTTCTGTTACCAAATCACATGCGGAGAAGTGCCTTCGAACAAGGCCACAGCCGATTATCCCACCAGATCCTCACACAATAGTTAGAGTACTTAGAAGGAACAAACATTTTGCAGTAAACGTAAGCCTTTCCTTAATAAACAACAACAACAAACCATCACGCCGTTTTCCCGTAAGGGTAGGCAGAGAAGGTAGAACACCACGACACCACTACTTTGCATACAGATCTCGCTTCCTCTACATTCATACATCTTCTCATGCATGCGCGCCGATTTTTCCGACTTTTGACATGTCCATCTTCAAGTATTTGTTGGATCTGGTCACGCCATGTCTTTCTCGGTCTTCCTCTATTTCTGCATCCATCAACATTCGCATTGTAAATATTTTTAGCCGTTCTTTCGCTGTCCATTCGTTCTACATGTCTAAACCAGCGCAGAGCTCCTTTCTTGATTTTGTCGATAATGCTTGTCTGAACCTTACATAATGTACGGATCTCAACATTTGTGCATCTATCGTACATAGTTTTACCACACATTTGCCTGAGATATCGCATTTCGACAGCATTTAGCCTACTTTCACCCCTGTTTTTCCAAGTCCATACTTCGCTCCCATACTAGCAATAATCAAGTCCCTTAAATAAAAAAACTCGCCCAATCTTCCAATTTTTTTGAAGTGTTGTCCACTCCGCGCCGTATCATTTAAAGAAAGTATGCTTTGTTCTCATGTTCTCGTGTTCTCGAATCGGAGACACCGCCTTTCCTCGCGGTGATTTATTTCCGCGTGATGGAAAATTGGTTCATGGAAATGTAATGCGTCATTTAAGTGTTTGACATTTGGAGTTGCCATTTGTACTAGGCGGGTTCAAGCCC
The DNA here is from genome assembly GCF_059751315.1 of Micrasema longulum. Classification (NCBI taxonomy): domain Eukaryota; kingdom Metazoa; phylum Arthropoda; class Insecta; order Trichoptera; family Brachycentridae; genus Micrasema; species Micrasema longulum. The sequence goes on from NW_028279272.1 coordinate 5,254, forward strand.
CTCTGTAAATAAACAATATTTGGCCCATTTATTTTTCTCAGAATTGGCCGTTGTCCATTTTGAATAATTCAGGTCATGCTACCGAGAGTTATATCCAGACGATATGAAGAATGTGATCTGTGATGATAGTTGCTATTTTCTTAATTCCTTTACTCATTTCTCTCGCTAATTTCGACTTATTTGAGCTTAGGTGGTTTGTGACTCTTGCCGCGATGTTTTTACTTATGTTATTGTGACTTTATTCAATGTGTCAAGAGATTTCGTCTCATGATTTATAGCTGCCGTTAATTTACTGTTTTCAAAACTACTTTTCGTCACAAGCTGTGCAATATATATTATTACCTGTTACTTGTTATATTTTCTGTAATTTTTCTCGAAGAAAATAAAATAATTTTTTTTGCAGAGCACAATGGAGTTTTTTTTCTAAGCTTTCAGACATTGAGAATATTTATTTTTAAGCTAAGATTTTTTTGCAATATCGGTAAACCTTTTTTTGTATATCATATCGCTTTTGATTACTAGTAATTATTATAAGTTATGTATTTAACGTTTCAAATAAATAATGTTTACCTGTGATCGTTTTTATCTCTTACTTATTCTAATAATAAATATTTTGACACATAACTTTCGCTGTGTTTCAAATCCCTTTGACATCGTCATTATTTGAAAAGGTTGGAAATTATCCAATTAGCTCTTTTACAAAGTATTCAGTTATTTTACAACCATAATTCTGTTTGTAGTTTAATTATAACCCTTATAATATAGACACGGTTTTATTACTTGTATGCTTAGATCATTGTCCCTCCATTAATAATACCACCGGCCTGTCAATCGTTTTAATTAAGTTTTCTAGTTCACAAGACACTGATCTTGTAAAACTTACCCGACCAATAGATATTTCGCCTAGACAGCCAATTAAGTGCCACCCTCCCTTGTTATTAACAGACAATGCTTCATTCCTGACATCAAACGGTCTTGAGGGCCTGTGGCCTTGTTTGTTTTGTACAATTATAGCGTAATGTCTAATTAACTCATTGATCTGCCTATTTCACACACCGCTGAACTGCTGATTGTTATGCTAATACTAGCAAGGTTGTCATTAACCGTTGTCATTTGAAAATCCTTAAGTTTTCTCTCAAATTCAACCCTTTGTTATAGTAGACAACTTTAATCACCGGGCCTTAAAGTCTAATTTTGACATTTAAATACATCGGTTGAAAAATGTTATGTTTCGAGAAACAAAATGAATAGTAATTTTAAAACGATGTTTTGAGTTTGTCCAAATGTTTGTGGACAAAAGCCTGGATTTCAGTTAAGTGAATCAACAGACGGAAGAATTGAAGAAATATGGAAGTTCAAACGTAGGCAAAATGGTGTATGTTACGCAGTGTGTAAAGTGGCCGCTAATGAGTACCCTGTAAATGCCTAGACTTTGATACTTTCGTAATTACGAAAAAATACGCAACGGTTTGTCATGTTCATAATACTAGATACTCCAATAAGGATCTGATTCTACAGATAAGGGTTAATACTTTTTTAGCTCAAAGGCAGCAATATTATATAGGCCCGAGGATATATAACCTTATCCCAGATTCATGGAAATGTGATGGGATCGCCAGGCTGAGGAAGGTGTTGACTGCATTTTTAATCTGTATTGGTGGAAGGAGTCAGAGAAATTGTTGTCCGATGTAGAAGGACGTAAGCTGATTTCTTGTTTTACTAGTAATGACTTAGGACTTAGACTTAGGATATAGAGGTTTTGGTATTATTTATGTTTTCATTGTATAATTATTATTTTCTTTTAAGACTGACAAAGCACACATATTAATAAACTGTAATTACTTTTTAATATTCTTTTAAAATATATAATTTACTGCCTTAGAACGAGGAAGCTATCCCTAGTTAGGTAGTTTAGATGAACTACCAGCAAAATAAAAAATATATATGTTTACTTTTACTACTTTATTAATTTGTTGTTTAAATCATTCACTGTAAATTGCTGTAATAAATATGTTAGAAATAAAAAATAAAATTCGTAAATGCCCAGACTTTCTTCTTTAAAATATTCTCCATCTCTTTTGTGATTTATCAATCGTTTTAAAGTTTATTGGAAAATATATTAATCTCGTATGTTTCCTATCATGTGCTTCATTTTTTATATTTGCTCTCTGTGTGGAGCGTGGAGCCCGCAAAGCTTCTTTTTCAATCAGTTGCTTTGAGGCTTCAAAAAGTACCTTCGATAAATTGTCAATATTGGCGGCCAAGGTTTATTATTATAAGTTATATACTCATTCAACATGTCTGTGATCGATTATTAAGTATCTTTGGAAGTTTAATATAATGTAGCATTATTTCAAGGACATTTCGTCTGATCGTAGAGCAACGACAGATGTGCGAAAAATGACGACATTTTCTTTCTTTTATATTGGATCTTGAAAACAATTTATAAAGGTTTTATTTTCCAGGTAAAAAAAAATAATTTTACATATTGATTACTATCCTAAGTATCAAGCTTTATACTTTTGAACGTATGAAGTTTTCACATAAAGTATCAAAAATAAATTCTAATCGCTGTCATGTAAACTTGACGAATTAAAAAAAATCCTTCTAAATGAAAAAAAATCACGTTTTCGCCAATATCTATTTTCAGTTATTAAATGTGTTTTTGAATGTTGAATTCGATTATTGGCATCTGTACTGTTATATGAACTTGAAATTCAAATGAGTAATGTGAGATGATTAGGCGTCATTGAGAACCTTCAGATATCCCACTTCGGGATTTCAACAGCCTTGATTGTTTTTGGTATTGTATAAACATGAATACATTATCCATTGACCCAACTACACAAATACAATGTTTTTGTCCTACGCATAGATAAGTAGCCTTGCCGAAATAGATCAACATGTCTCGGTGATTTTCCTCTTGGCTGGGTGTTTGGAGGCGATGACAAACAGTTGGATCGCCTTTTAGGAATCCGACCCACGTGCTTGTGTGGTCGTGGTTTCTAAAACGGTTCCCTACGCTTAAATATTCTGGCGTAAACGCGGACATGCACTCGAGGCATGACCTGCCTAAACTTAATACTCGAATTGCAACTAAGAAACCCCCTACCTCACCAGATTGTGTTTTATTTTCATTTTCCATTAAAATTCGTCACATATGTCATTTTTCTTTCTGGACCCTCCAATTTCTTCCGCCGCAATATAAAAACATTTTAGTATCCAATTTTCCGTAGGACTGAAGTTCCTTAATAGAACTTACACCCGAATAACGTACATGATTTAAATATTTTATGATTTCCTGGAATAAATTAACATGGAGGTGTTAAATGTTAGATGGACAATTATTGATTAACTTATCATTATTTTAATTTAAAAATACTTATTCCTATCTAAATGCTTCCTTTATTCGAAAAAGTGACCGGCCGAAACAAGATTTTTGCCGAAACCGAATTTAAGCTTCTGTTCTACTTTCGGCTGAAACCGAAATCGAAACTTCTTCAAATAAGTTAGGAGTCATTTATTATGTATGCAGATAATTGGTAGAATTCCATCATAAAATTTTGTAAGGTATCCTAAATCAAATACTTAATGCTACTTTTATTTTTTAAATAGACTAGTGTGTATAATGTGACGCGTTTCGTCTTGTTAGGACATTATCAAACTCCTATTTGATTTTGTCCTAACAAGACGAAGTTTGATAACGCCCTAACAAGACGAAACGCGTCACATTATACACTCATGTATATTTAAAAATAAAAATAGAATCAAATCCAACAAAAGTATATTATTTTGGATACCTTACCAAAAATCACTTCAAAATACCCAACATTAGACGTTTTTATTGTTAAACCTTACGAGTTAAAAGGCGTAAATGTAAAGAGGAAATTTGTTTATTTTTAGCGTTTTTTGACATATTTCTTATATTTATTTATTTTATTTTATGTTAAATTCTTCAATGTACTCTATAGGAACTTTAACCAATTAATATAAAGCAATTATAAAAATAAGAGAGATCTTAAAACTACTAATCGGAACGTAATCCGACACATCCCGACCGTAGGTTTCGGCTGAACCGATGTTTCGGACAATTTTTGACCGAAATTGAGTCAGCGGCTGAAACTCGTACTGTTGGTCGAAACTGGCCAAAAACGAAACCGAAACTTCGGTCAGTCACTGACTCGGATATTTTTTCATTTGTAACTTTTCTCTTAAATCCGTGGCCCTGTTATAAGTCCCGACGTATATACAGATCACGTGGCTTCCAAAAAGTATTTTAAGGCTTTTTAAAAGTTTTGTTATCATTTCTGCGGTTTGATAATGTCTTATTAATTTAATCCCAGTCAGTGAAGAATTCACTTCCCTCTTTTCTCAATTCAACGAAGTGCATATTATGTGCTTCTGGATTACCTTCTTTCAGCTCAAAGATTCTAAGGCTACCAGATTACAGAGAGCTCTTTCCGCTGGCACCGCCAAGGAGACTTATGTCCTCAGATGCTAATGTGCTAGGGCTACCCTGAGATTCCCCTCTCTTCTCTACAATGACATGTTTTTAACAGACCTTACTACCTCTTAACATAGGTTTTTTTTTTTAGCGCCGTCTCTCCAGCAGGCCCTCTGTGGACATATTGTAACCGTTCTAAAAAAACAATTATTGAGTATTTATAATAACTTGTTATTCATTATCGAGCGCCCAGCGTTGTAGTTTTGATAGTGGATATTTGGAGCCACCGCTACACCTGACGAGACGGGGCTCTGTGCCTATTACGTAGGTGTTACTTTTTGCCCTGTTTACTCCCAGTCGATATGTTTTTTTTATATTTTACTCAGCATACTACTAATACTAAAACTATTACGCTGTTTAATCATATTACGAATGAGCAGAAAACTGGCCCATTACATGCGTCGCTTTTGGCATACATTCTTAGCTCTATCCACCTTTGTACATTTAATTACATACCTGTATGCTCTCCGGTTACGTTGACTTTATCACGCAGATTTGAGTTTTGATTTATAAGGGCATGCCAACTCTTCCTTGGCCGTCCTTTCTTGTAAACTCTCCGTATAAATATATATGTTATTTTGATGGGTAAATTTTATTTAAGAGACGTATCGACATATAAAAATGAAACGTTTTCTTTTTGCACAAAAATCTTTCTATCTATAGTGTGACAAAAACGACACAATGTTTACAAAAATAGTCTGCTCAAAATAATTGCAAATATTACGAAATTTTGCAATGCATCATGTTAACGAAGCCTCAAAGCCCAGCATCCAGAAAATAAATTGTAAAACTAAACGACTTAGTAAAACGGTTATTGCACATCTATGTCGCGGAGCTGCCGTTAAATGCCCGTGCTGATTAGGTGCCAACTGGTTCGGTCGCGTCCAGCGTTGTTTCGACGCCGTTTTACTGGCGCCGACGCGCGTAGTCGCACAGTGGGTGAAAAGCTGATTATAGAAGCCAGTAAATCAAAATGTTGAAAATAATACTCTTAATGTATAAGCAATTTGAACTCGAATAGTTTCTACGTATATTTTTTATTTATTGTTTATTGAAAAATCTTATAAAGTTTATTTTCTAGTTGATGTTTAAATAATGTATTGATTTTTCTGTTTTATATTTCTGTTCAAATCAAGCAATAAAAAAAAATTAAAACTCTTTTTAAAAAAACATAACTGGATAATTTTGAAACCTGTTTAAACGTTCTACTAAAATTTAGAAATACTCAAAATATGGTTACTTACTATGGAAACTTGAAGCACCATGATATTAGACTTGATAATAGATATTGGAGGAATAAATGACGGTTGTCAGAAGTTTTTGGTTAGCTACCCCGCCATCATTTAAAAAAATATTAGAGTTATATTAAAATAATGTTTTTTTAGTTTAATTCAAGCAGTATTATAGTTTTACTCAAATAAGTCAATTTCAGATATGTGCATGTGTATGTGAATGTACATATTATGTTGTGTGTCTGAATTTAATGGCACATTTAAATAACGTAGTTGTATTTTTTTATCAATTAAAAGAAAACTTCTATTTTTTATAGGTAACTTCATAACTACCACCTTTGTATATTATATTATTTTTGTACCCTTTATATTTATTTTGTTTACATTTTTTTATTGTAAAAACCCTCAAGGTTTTTGATGTTTTAAAACAATGAAAAAACAATGTTTACTTCGATTTTCTTTATTAATTGGTGATCACCAAAAAATACACCTTTGCATCTGTTTTTAACCCACGGTGCGTCTCGTCTTCTGACTTCTGACTGAATGTTATAAGATCTATTTTGGGCTCGGATCTTGGATCATATAGCCGGTCCGTACGAGATGTCTGAGGTGTAAATAAACCATATCAGCTGACTCACTCATTCTGCCCACAGGGTACGTGCCGTATACAGATTACAGACTCGCTTGGTATTTCGACTAACGCTGACTACCGTCGATTTAATTATTGTGTATACTTTTAAAGTACGTTTGTTACATGAAACTATGGTTTGCTTTATGCAATTTAGTGACTTCGTCCAAATATTATAGAGAATCATTTGGATATGGTCCGATTCAATATTGCAAGGTTAATAATATTGCTTATCTTACAACGAGGACATGTCATAATGTAATTATTTATAGTATTTTGTTTATGCTTTCGGTCAAATCTTCCTTTGATGTGCCATAAACATCCTCGCTTTACGGTAGGTACATATACAAAAATGAGAGACATTTGAAATCAGATTCAAATTATTTATTGTAAAAGTCAAAAGCGTTTTAAATCTCATTACTAAAAACATTTTTTAAAAAACATTAGCTCATGCGTACGCAGCGCAAGCGAGAGGATGCCTCCTTTCAAAAGTCGGAAAGCTACTGGAGCTACTACTGACGTCTGTCAGAAGTTCTGGCAACTTTTCTATTCGCGCGTGTGATGCGTGAAATTGTCTCTCGCTCCCGAATATACGGTACCTGCAGTATCAAAAGTGAGACGTAAAGAGTATATGACACAACTGTATACTCGGTTCTCTTTTATTTTATATGACGCAACATGTGACACATCGGTGAACATTCGATTGTTTTAGTGAGTTATCTCCGATTTGCAGTAATATGCTTTTTCTGTGCTCAATAAGTAATTATTATTTAATAAAAAAATATTTTAACCAATGCGTAAATGTATAACAGAGAAATACCGAAAATTTTATATATATAGAGACATTGAAGTTTTTAGGTGCAATGTGTAGGAACTACCTACACATCTCCGGGTAGGAAGGGGTAAATTTTTTATTTTCTTGTACTAAAATACGTACTGTTTTAATAATAACGTAATGTAACTAATTTTAGTCAATATTATTTGTACATAATCACGTACCGATTTGTTATGTCTACCCGTTCCGAGATGTACCCGTCTCTTCGTCGGGAAACTCACTGCGCCAACATGCAAATACTCAAATACACTATCACCTTTATTATCACCGTAGTATACATAATATTTAAGAAAAATTACCTAAATCATACGCATAGTTTAACGGGACGAAAACAACACCGTGTCCAAACATGCACTAAAAAAATAATTGATAGTATTAAGTGATATGTTGGGTAATTGGTAGGAGGTTAAGATGTTTTTTTGTGTAATGTATGTTTTTTCGTAAATACTACCTATACTATGGCGATGGTAAAGGTGATAGTGTATTTAAGTATTTGCGTGTTGTAGTGAGTGTCCCGATGAAGAGACGTCTCGAAACCTGTAGACATAAAAAGTCAGTAAACGGTTATATACCGATACATAAAGTTAATGCTTTTAATGTCAATAATGCGTAATGTATTACATAAACAAAATATTTTGTCTTTTTGGCTATGCTCGTGCAGCAAATTTTTTTTTTCCAAAAAGTCTTGTGACTTTTTCATGTGACCGAAATCTGGTAACTTTCCAAATCGACAGGTATTAGAAATATACAACGTAAATCCTGGTAATTTAAAGAAAATTCGGGTTGTGGTTATTATTTTTTTTTCTGAAGACACAGCTTGAGCACAGCCAAGTGACATAAGCAGGAACGACCCGTATATTCGAAATTGCCTCAATGGTTGATGCTTACTACCTACTTTACCACTAACAATATTCTTTTATTTGTTTGTTTATTATACAGTTCACAAAAAAAAAACAGATAATCATACGTAATTATAGAAAAAGAGTACATACATTATATCTATATTTAACAAAGTATTTTTCCACATAAATAATGTTTTAATCCGTTTTATATGTTCAAGTACATGGTATAAACAATATCTACCCTCTTACAAATAGCGGTAAAAATCGATAAGTACAGGTGGTGAAATAATTAGTATTTAGCATTATAAATTGTTATGAATTTAAGCTCATGATTTTGTCAAATTTGTACCATAAATAGTCGCCAATACACCACCCGCCAATGTACATAAACATTATTACAACATATTACAAAAAAGACGAAGAACATTTTAGAGTAGAGAATATAAAAGTCTAGGCATCTACAGGGTTTATGACCTGTCATAAGCTGGTTTATATGTAGCCACTAATATTAAAAACAAAATCGAAAAATATTTTCAGGCTTTGCCTAGTATGTAAGGGAAATAATTCAATTAGATGAATCTCATCCACATCAATAAAGGTTTCACTATTCTATTACTTCGCAAACATTCACATATTCAAGAATTGACAGAATATAGATGTTTCAGTATAGATAGAATGGTTTAAATATAAGCAGAATGTGTGGAGTTGCACAGCGTATAAAATGGAGACTTAAACCAGCCAATGACAGGTCATAAGTCCTGTAGTTGCCTAGACTTCTATATTCCCTTCTCTAAAATGTTCTTTATCTCTGTCGTAGTATGTTTATATTCACAGCTCCCTACAAAAATTTGGACAAACTCAAAAAATTGTTAATAAACATAAAAAATAAAATATATATTTGTTTAATTACCATTAAAATAGATTTATTATAGAAATGAAATTAGACTTACGAGCACACGCTACTTTCATTATTATGAGTGAACGTAATTTGTTTATTTATCATTAAATGTAAAATAACAAATTGCATTTACTTTTTTATTTTATTCCCTTTAACAATTAGACGTTCATTGAATCTCCCTACTTTGATGGAAAATTGGAATCGGTTATTGCCGTTTATTAAGTATTTCATACAAAATTTTCAAATTAACATATCGACATTATCCATGTAAAAAACCTATGTGATTTTAGTCGAATTACTAAAATTAAAAAAACGTAAATCGGATATTATTCCAATTACATCGTCAGCTTTTTGTACGCAAAGAATATTGAAGGTTATCGACTATTATTATGAATTATGAATAAAATAATGTTTTTTATAAAATAATACACCTTAATTGTTTTCGGTTGTTTTTGTTCCATTTGAAATGAATTAATATTCTATAAAATAATATCTCTTATATGTTATCGAAATCAATCAAAGTCTCTTAAGTATCTAAAAGATCTGTCAACAAAATATTGTTATGTCATGATCATAATATTATTCGTATTTCAATGATGTTTTTAGTAACGGAGTATACTTCTGCGAATATTAATATCTGTTTTAATTGCGTATAATATATTTAATCTATGTTTTTTTTTTCTACAATAATTTATGTTTCTAATCATTGTTATTATTGTCAATATTTCTTTCTTTATTTGCAAAATCACAATTTTCCTTCTTCATTCTTCATTTTGTTTTACTTGTTTCTTTCTTGATCAACCAACGCTTTCGCTTAAGAAGGTATCTTTAAGACTGAAAACAAGTAACGTAAATAAATCTACTCTGTCTTGAAGATACCTACTTTTCAAGTAAGAAATGAGCAGCATTAATCGATTGCGTTTTTCATACTACCGCTATGAACATTTTATCAGAATTTTTGTAGCTTACCAATTTAAAAACTCACCGCTCGCTACTGCCATCCACTACATATTTGTTTGTCGATATTTATTTTCTTTTCAATCGTCATCAATAATTTAATCATACTTACTTAAATATATAAATATATGTTGCTTAATCGATACTTTGTATGGTAAAATTTATGTGAATACATCTAATTGGACGACTAGTCTTATTATGTTTTGTCGTTTTGAAATATAAAAATAAAATTACTATCGGGTTGTGGTCCTGTGGCTAGTGTCTCGGACCAACGGACCAAAGGTCTGTGGATCGAATCCCACTCTACTCCAACTTGATTCCATTTTCTAACAGTGAATTATTTACAACTCGTTGAAAATGGCTCTTAAAATTAAATGTTTGGGTAAATCATAAGAACGCAAATATTTCTTTAAAAAAAATATATATTTATGTATTTCACAGTTTTAAAATGTACAGAGTTTCTTTGTTTCAGGTCCCGACTAGCTAGGAAATTCAAAAATAAAAGTTAGAAAATATACCATTAATAGTTAAGAAATGAGACATCATTATTATAAATTTGAAAACATACCGATTATGATAAAAATTTAAGCATAAATACAAATTATTGAATAAAGCATTAGTATTTAAGAAATTATAGATAAATATAAATTGGAAAACATACCTTTAATAATAAAAATTGAAGCACAAATATAAATTCGAAAATATACCGATAATAATAAAAAAATTGAAGAGCAAATTTAAATTAGAGAATATAGCATTTATAATAAAAAAATTAAACATTTTTGTAAATACTAATAATAATTAGAAAAATAAAGAAATGTAAATGAATAAACATAAAAAGTAAAAATAAAATAAAATAAAAACAATACGGAGATTTTTGGCAATTAAAATAAAATGTAAACATTAATATTAAAAAAAATATTCATTACTGTATAGGTAAAAATAGTTTTCGTTCAAATATGCATGATGCTCAATAATCTATTCGTTAGTTTAGTTTTGAACAGTGGCCTTATTTTGTAACTAATTCGTTTCGTTAATTCATTCGTATCGTATGAGAGGGAACGAGAGTGAAATACGATTTTGATTGCGTTAGAGTGAAATAAATATACGACGAACGAACGATTTAACGAAACGAAATTTTGAGAAAATAAGCCTGATGCTCTATCTTTAGTTATTTTATGAGAAGTTATTATATATTTCTTAATAGTTTGATTTGATATGTGATAAAAAAAATAGATCTAAAACGTTTATGGCGCCATAAAAACATTGTATTAGTATTAGGACCGTATTGATAAAGAATAGTGTGCAAAAGTCGTTATTTTCTTATATTAAAATAAATTATATATTGATTTTTTTAGTTCTGCTTTATTTTAATCAATCATTTTATTTTTATGTAAATAAATATTGAATTAATGCTTCGCTTAACTTCACAAATCATTTTTAAAACATTTTACCTGTAGGTGTACTTTTTTTGAAATTATTTAGCAGAATTTATAAATTGTAGTGTTAATAACGTAAAAATATCAAAATAAAAAAATAAATACGAGCAACAAAATCATTTAATAACTCATGTATATATAAGTGTGAGAAATTATGTTGATATTTTATGTTTTTTTTATGATGCATGTCGTATTAGTAGTATATTCGTCCCAACTTAATACAGGCCAATTTTTTATTTATTTTAAAATACGGTAAAATTAAGACCGTAATGTTACAACTATCATATTATAACGTTTTGATACATAAATTAAAATTTAAATTCATTATCAATAGGTTTTTGCGCATTTCAAAAATATTTAAATAATTGTAATAATGTGCCAATCCAAATGTTTTTTTAAATTTTATCATCGTAAATAAGTGTACCGGATACGCGACGTAGTTTAGAATTTCCGTCGCAAGATGGCAGTGCTCTATGTGATAATTAACCGTTGTGAGCTGTACGCTGTACCAGAATGCATTTCCTGTTTACGCTCTCAAACGACGGAATTTTTTTCAGTCATCCCATTGATGTTATTTCATGATTAATTCTATTTAATCACATGTTGTTGCCGACATTATGTGTCACGAGACTGTCATTCAGACTCCAATAAACACGGACATATTTGAACATTGTACTATCAGAACATAATAGCCATTTCTGTGACAACGTTTTCTAGAAAAATCCCCGCAATCGACCGGGTACATATAATTATGTTTATACCTTCCTAGAAATCGAAGTAATAAAACAATATTGTTACATTATTATCACGCTAAACGCCATCAAGATGCTTATCTTTTTAATCATCCGCATGCATTCACTTATAACTTACGTGACAAAAATAACAATGAATGACGTAGATATTAAAGTTTTAGCTGTACACTTACATACTCATGTTTAGATTCTTTTATGTTTGTCAACATAATGTAGATTACACTTTAACTGGCGATTTATTGGAGTGCAACGATTAAATACTCAAAAATTATTGACATCAATATCGTTTAATAATCATGCAATAAAAGCAGCAGTCACATAATCAATCATTTATTTTGCAGAGAGAGAGAGTGCATAATTAATAACATAACCATTAGCTTATTTGCATTCACTTTCTTTGAGTTTGCTACGTCCACAGCTGACCTTTATCAAACGATAGCTTAATTATTGTGTTTTGGTAAACAGATGTCTATATTTAGAGACAAACTATTTATACAAAGAATTATCGCTTTTTTCCTTCATTGACCTGAGCGACTTCTTTTGAAAACAAAAGATAATAATTGAAAATATGTGTGATATTTTTTTTGGTATGTAATCTTATTATTGTATTTAACTTAATTAATGTCTCTGAAATGAATTTTTGCGTAATTTGTGGGAATTTTTTTTTTTTTCAACATTTTTTTGTAAAATTATGTTTGTTTACAAATGAGTACATCAAATTTTTAAAAATGCCCGTTTTATGTATTTTTTTCTTGAGAATACAGAAAATTTTCCTAAATCCGTAGACCATTTTGAGCCGTAATCGGCAAAATAACGTAAGCGACATTTTTGGCCAATTGCGTTTTTTAAGGAAAAGTGTTCCTTATTGTCCCATGCACAAGTGTTAAAAACATCATAGCTCTATAAAATTCGCCAGCCTAAGGATATTTATTTTTATTTATTAAAAGAAAACAACAGCTATTATAAAAATAAAAAAAAACTATATTTACAAATAAACCAAAATTATAAGCCAATTATAGTTTTCTATGGATTACTCCGCATCATTCCACTCTTAAAAAAAAAAAAATGTTTTAAGCTAAGCAAAACAACGTAACCGACGACAATGTAGGTGGTTATGCTAGTTCGCACTGTCGCACTGGCAAAACAGCGTTACCGCCACCATCTTAAAAGCGGAAGGTATTTAAACAATTTGGCTGTCATTTCAGTATTGGCAGTAACCAACTCTTATAAATCTCATTTACCGAATTACAAAAAAAAAATGTAACGAAAATTTAAAAAAACCTTCTCCTGCACAATTCACTATTTGTCTCTTACGTTGTTCTGCCGATTATGGCTATATTTGTTATATGTTTGTAGTATAAAAAGTATTATACATTTTTTCTTTATAAATATGGATTGGTAGTTGGTTTATAATTTTCAAAAGTGTACATACTAACATCATAATATTATTTATTATATTAATCACTGTGCTTATATTTTATTTCAAATTTTCAATACTCTCCGTCCGAATGTTTATTTTAGGATTATTTATTAATTTTAATTTTAAAATTTGTACGAACTCATTTATCTTTAAACCCGCTTCTTGTAAGGTTATTTATGTCTTGTTTACTTCAAAAATACTAATTATTTTTCATCTAACATGCGAAATAAACAACATCATCACGTGTTTGTTATCCAACATTATCCAGTGCTTACTTCATACTGTAATCCTGACACCGATACTCCCAGCAAACCTACAATTATTTTATTAAAATTACAGTTGTATATTTTCTTCGTGTCTACTTCAGTCCTCGACTTATTTACCTTGACACACTGTTGACTATTATTCTAAAGATACTTTTATGGTTTGCATTATGTTATTATTCTGAAGATAATCGTTAAATTCAATCGTCGATAAAACGAATAAGGAAAAAGAAAATTGAACTACAAATACTCTATTTTGAAAATCTATAATGTCATGTACATTTGTGAAGGTAATAAATATAAAACAACGTGTTTATTATAATTTTAATGTTTATATACACGGTTAACTAATATTGGAAAGCCTCGAAATATATTCAAGTAAATTTTAGTATAACTGAAAGTTTTGATCAGTTCTTATGATATGTATTTATTTGATAAAGCATAAATAAAAACAAGCTCTTGTCTCATCTCATCTAACTAAGAATTTAGCATTTGTATTATGTTTCGGGTATTTTTTTTTAATGTTTCCAAAACATATTAAGCAAATTAAGGTCATTACCATTTGAGCTTCCTAACCAATGTTATTTGTTTAATATGTCGCACGCTTAACAGAATACTGGCATAACTCAAAAAAACGAAATTTCGGGAAATCACGAAAAACGTTTTGCAATCACGACCTCGTCGGCTTATTTATGATTATTGATATCAATTAAAAATTGGGGTATTTAATTACCCAGATTTTTTTTATTATATTCATAAATAAGCCGACGAAGTCGAGATTGCAAAACGTTTTTCGAGATCTCCAAAAAGTTGTTTTTTTTAGTTATGCCAGTATTCTATTAAGCGTGCGATGTGTGTACATAAAATAAACATCTGCAATTTACGTTGTCCTGTAGTAGGTCATTTGATTTAATTGAATATTTAAAAAGCCTATTTTTATCATGTCACCCATCCACATTGACAAGTAAAGCTACTTATCAGATCCGGTAAGCTTATCAATATTTGTTTTCCTTGCGTATCTTTCGCCGGCCCCTCCGTGGCACCTGTATTTTATACGCAACATTTACATTTTGATAAAGGTTCCAATATTTTTCTATGGATTTTTTGAGTTGTTTGAGCCAACAACAGCTTTATTCGTTATAAAAATCTCATGTTGTTTTCGTAACATGACTTTAATTATTGTACTTACACACCCGTTGACGTTCAACGGATCGGATTGCTTAATTTTAAAGCTATTAGTGAAGACAATAATGATTTGTTTGTGAGTATATCGACCTTGTTCCTTTCGTATTCATTATTTTTTTTACATCTCGCATCGTTAACATATGTTTTTACTTCCTGCACAAACATGTGTGGGCTTCCTTTTACACATTGACCTTACTTCATATAAATTATTTCACATCTATTTACTGTCGAAATCAACGAGAGTCGAAAGAATACAAACAAATATTATTTATGATACACATTTGCTGGATACGCATTTGATACCTTAAAAAAAGTATGACCTGAAGTCCATTTTTTTCACTAATATTTATGTTAAATCGTGAAAGAAAAACAGTATACATATGTAAATGTTTCAACGTAACACCAAAAATAAACGTTGCGTAACGTAACTTCTGTGTCCGGGCAGACAAAGAACACAATATGTGTGTGAAATAGAACAATAGATCAAAGCCCCAGAACGAGTGTTCTCGGCTGATGGCTACTCCCATAAGAAAATTCCGAAAATTTTTATCAATTGGAGATGAATCCGCCTCGTAGTGTTAGGGCGTTAGCCTAACATGCTTGAGGTTTTGGGTTCGATTCATTACAGGGTGCACTGCAATATTTTATTGTTCCTGCACCGGCAACCCAAAGCGTTTTACTCTTTACCTTCCACGCAACAAAAGAATATCCAGATATTCTGCGATTGTAGTGCCAATGCAGTGTTTTATGCACCACTGGGTGCCCTCATAAGCATAAAAGGCAGTTATTTGAAAGTCATATTTTGAGATAATACACTTTTTAGTATTTATCAACTTTATGCTAATTTAAAAAAAATGCAAATAATCATATGTAACGACACAGTACTTATGTCTATTGTTTTACAGCATGAAACCCGTGTGTGTTATACCTACGCTGACTTTTTGCTCATGTGTCTCTAGATATTGTCTTATTGCTTAAAAACTTATAACTGATATGAGGGCATTGGAAGCGAAGATAGTGTACTCCCGTTTTGTCTTTGATCAAGCGGAGGCGATACGGTTGACTTAGCCATGTACAGCGGATGCCTCTTGAGAGCCTTAACCACACATGCCTACTTTACAAGGCATCAGATTCTCGAAGTCCTGGACGTCTACTGCTGATTGTTCGTCGGCAGTTCATGTCAGAACTACGAGATGTGAACCTGACTTGGGAGGATGCACGGGAGCTGGCAGCCGACAGAAATGCCTGAAGGATCTTCGCGGCCACCACATGCTCCAACTAGGGAGCGGACATGGAATGATGATGTTTTTTTTTGTCAAAAAACTGCCTTTTTGCTTATGACTGCAATAAACCTATCTATTGAGGGCAAGATGCTCATGTTTAAAGCGGAAAAAAAATAGAAATCACGTATTGTAAAATGTTACGGTGTCAACTTTTATTTGTCTTGAAGATGTGCTGTTCAAACAAAAAATATTTTAGTGGGATTTATTTATAAATTTATTGCATATTCACACATACACCCCCGACAACATAAATAGCCGAATGACTAATTAAATACGAAAACTCCTGTTAGGTGTTCAAAGTAATTGAAGCTAGATTTGAGTCATGGGTTATCACTTCTAGGAACAATTAAAAGCTACTTACAAACCTGGGAAACCCTAAATTTCTTCAGTTATACTCCTGCTTTGGCAGCGAATAGTCGTTTTCTTGGAGTGTCCCTATTTTATTAAAGCAAAATGCCTACGAGACTTAAACTTTCGTTATTATTTCGTTATCTGAAAAATATTTTTCTAATTTTGATATAGCAAGGCAATGAATAAACTGTAAGAAGATAAAGAAAGTGGGACAATTAATCGAAAAGTGGGCACAGGATTAAAACGCTGCAATTCAAAGCGTGATGATCGTGTTCTAAAAAAAATATAAGGAAATCGGTTCGCATCAGCTCCAGAACTAAAAGCACAACTACAGGAAACCACCGGTGTCAGTGTTAGTGTACGCACAGTCACAAATAGACTACTAGAATTTGGATTACTGGCCAGAAGACCTGCAAAAATATCTCTATAGAATCAGAAAATGAACGAAAACCGTTTGGAATGGACCAAAGAAAAATAAAATTAGACCAATAATAATTGGGAAATAGTTGTATTTGCTGATGAATCAAAATTTAATTTGATTGGTCCAGACGGTTTGCAGACAGTTCGCCGCCAAGCTGGAGAACGATATAGTGACGAATGTCTTGCACCTTTTATCATGGTGTGGGGATGCATCACAAAATTGGGTGTTGGTAATTTTATAAGGATCGAAGGGTCGTCAGTGAATTCTTGTGTCCTTTGATTAGATAAGTCTCCATCTAACATAGCTCAGCATGTCTAAAATGGAGATTGTATTAGAGTTTTATTTATATTTATCTAGTTGTGAAATAAAAATAAATTTTACACACATATGAGTTATATTACTTATCCAATATAACAGGTTATATTATGCGATATTTTTTAATGTAAACACGTTTCTAGCTTCCTTGAGATAATAAATAATTCGAAATGATATTTGAAATCTTTTAGTTTTTAGTGTTACAAATAGTACTACAAAAATATCCATAATTATTCATAATAGAAAACTCGGATCATCCCCTTTAGAACATCAATTTTGGGTTATGGAGTAATAAACATAAAGCCGGCATCAATGTTTTCCCGCCTGTTTTCGCAATCCGATCTCGAAATTGGCCGTTTCCCCTCACTTTCCGCGGCCCATAGTGTTAATAACGCCAAGGTTTTATCCCGTTACACTCCCATATTTCGTGTGAACCTTACACGATTTAATATTCTACTTAACGTTGGGATGGTGTAGGATAAATGTGTAAAAAAAATATTGCGTCCATTATCTAAATTATCGGTGCACATTCATAAAAAATAATAAATTTTTCATTTTGTGTTCAACCTATTTACGGATTAAGAGGCGAATTTATGCTTAAGCGGATTAATATCCGTAGTAAGGGAAAATATTTTTTTTTAAAGAACGAAACATAGCAATTTTATTACATAATTATTTGATAATCTAAGAACAAGTCGCTAGTTCTGGAAATTAATTGCAACAGATAGAATAAACATTTTTGAGAAGTGACTATAGAAGTCAGGTCAGTCAAGAAGAAGGTTAGGTCTAGTCAGGGCTTATGATTTGTCATTAGCTAGTTTAAGTTACAACTTTACACACTGTGTAACATTCACCATTATTTCTATGTTTCAATATCCATATTTATTCAACTCTAAAGAGCTGAAACCTTTATCGATGGGGGGTGAGGTTCATCTGGGGGAATTTTTTCACCTACTAGGTGTGGCTTCTCCAGTCGATTTAATTTTTCTGTATTTTCACACGAAGTAGCCGTCGTCTCATTTTTTTTTTGTGCATAAGTGTTGGACTTTTAATCGACGTGATACACCTGTGATTGAGAACCAGGATTCAAGTTCTATTTCACGCATAGAACTGTATACTCCTTTTGCCCGTACACTAAACAGTTTGGAAAACAAACTTTTGTTTATATCAAAATATATGTTTTAATAGAATACATTTTTTATTTTTTTTATTTTAAACAGTGCATAAAATAAGTCAATAAGTTAACTTTAAACTCTTAAAAAACGCTGCAAAAGAATCCTTTAAAGACGGTGCTTTTAACGTCGTTTTACATTAACCAAAAGAGTCGTGATATTTTGAAATCAAAGTTTTTAACAGCAAAAAAATTACGCATACTGTATCATAACCTATTTTATTTATTTATTTGTTTATTATGGAAATCATAGAGTCTTTTCAACAAAATCAAGGTAAAAGAATAGAATTTATTAATGTAAGACATATATTGTTAAAGTGTTATACATATATTCGTCCCAACTCAACACATGACTTTGGTTCCATGGAGTTGAGATTTGTGTCTTAATAAATGTTACATAAATATATTGTGAAAAAATAAAAAAATATTTTTAAAATATACAAATAAGAGTTAAAATGAATATATCCAAATTGACGTTTTTTTTTGTAAATTTGACTAAAAGAGCAAAATCTGTTTTTTTTTCAATTTACATAAAGTAGTGAGATAATTTTCCCTTCAGCCCTTTGAAATTATACTGTTGCATTGAACTCAGATGTCTATTTAGCTGTGTTGTGTTGATAAATGACTTGTGGCTCTCCAGAAGATGAGGGTCTGAACAGTCCTTATATTTCATCTTGTTCCATAACTTCCGACCGCAAAAGGTAATAGTGGTGTGATGGTATTAGGGGGTTGTTATTGGGTTTTATTTTGAAGACTTGTCCCAAAGCCCTTTTGGCCTTTGAGGATTTAAAAGGACGCCATCTTGCGAGAGAGGGGTGGAAAATGGAAATGTTGTTTATTTTATTGGGCACACAGGTGCTTATTTATGTAACTATTTATTTTTCCAAAAGGAAAATGTATGATATGGTGAAATCGTTTTGGGAGAAGTCTTTTTATCATTTCGAGATAATATTATATATCAAAAATAGTCACAAATGAACAGCATGAGAAAATAGTATGGAATCTAGCAATAAATATTTAAAAAAGGATTGACAAATGGACTTTTATCTATTTTATATAGATCTCCAAGCACAAGTATATGTAGATTTTAAACATATTTTGAAAGGTGGTACACAGAAAAAATAAGAGAGAAGGAGGCTTATATTATAGTCGGTAATTTTAAAATGAATATGCAACATACTCGTATTAATGACATATATACAAAAAAACTGATAAATGATATTCGTGTAAATGGAATGAAACAACTTGTTCAAGAGTAACTCAAACCTCATAATCATTAATAGATCTGGTAATTACAAATGTATTTGGATTAAGAATAAATCTACTGGACTCTTTAAAAATTAATTAATTATTAAAATAATTATTAATTATAATTAAAAATTTATTAAAAATTTATTAAAAATTACAAAAATTTCACACAAGAATATGTTTATGTGTGCCTTATTACAAGATTCAAAATAAAAATACAAATAAATAAATAAAAAACAATATATAATCGTATCGGATTACGATTTGTTGTTTATGATCTAAGCAATGAGCTATTTATAAGCAACAACTTGTGCGCTCGTCACAAATATCTAATCTTGTTTAATTTTCACTTCGTTCCTTTTATTTATTTTTTCTTTTTAGCACAGTTTGCTTTTTTACTAGGGTACATTTATGGGTAGCTTTGTCTTTTTGTAATATTTAAATCACTTGTCGTCTTTCGAGATAAAAAATTTTTTTTTTTTTTAAAAAAAAACCTTTATTTTTAGCATAAATAAACAATACATTCAGTAGAAAAATGAAACACTTAAGGTTGAACTTGCCAAAAAAGAGTCTAGCTCTTGTGTTTGGCAAGTTTACAAAATAACATAAAAATAAAACATAAGATGCAAAACAAAATAATAAAATAAATAAAAAATTAAACAATTTTAAAAATCGAGAAAATATAACACTAAAAAAAAATGAAAAATATATATATATATATATAAAAAATATATATTAAATAAAAACACAAAATTTGTAAACACGGGCACATATTAAACATACATCTCTTTTTTTAAAATACAGTTAATGTTAATGTCAAGATGTCAAGAGTTATGTCAAGAAGCTTTTCTTTAATCTATCCTTAAATTTTTCGTAATTTATTTCTTGACGTAGATTTTGAGGTAAATTATTGAAAAGCTTCCGTCCTACGTAAGTATAATGATGTTTGGCCGTGGTAGTTTTGATTCTCGGTAGAGCGAGGCATCCTGTTCTCAACCTTCCCGTAATACGGTCCGATGGGAGGCTATCCTTATGCACCTGGAGCATACAGCACTTTCCGTAGATATCCTCCACTCTTAAAACATTAAATTCTTTGAACAGTTCGGTAGTTGAGAACAAGGATGGTTTATAAAGTATTATTTTGATGATTTTTTTTTGTAGAATTTTTAAGGGTCTAAGATGAGCGTTATAAGCCCCCCCCCATCCAACTATTGCATATTGAATGATTGACTGTACTAGAGCATAATAAACTGTCTTTAATTGATTCGTCGATAAAATACCTCTAAGCTTTAAAAATATGTGGAATAATTTTCTTAGTCTTTTGCACATTGAATCTATTTGTTCTTTCCATTTAATATTTTGGTCGATTATTATTCCCAGATATTTCATCTTAGATTTTTCGGTCAGGGTAACACATTGAGAAGAACAGTTTGTATGGTCTCCGCAGTTTTTGTCGTGAGATTTTAGGTCTATATGGTTATGTCTATTTCTATTGTTTAATGTGAATGTTAGGTAGTGGGTTTTTTCTGAATTCATTGTCAAGTAACTTTGATCCAACCACTCTTTAAAAACTTTTAAGTCTTTATTAGCCATTTTATTAAGCTCATTTCAAGTTTTTTCATTAAAAATCATCACAGTATCATCGGCGTAAGAAATGATTTCGCCTTTAAGTGGTAAATTGAACATTATATTGACATATATTATAAACAGTATAGGACCTAGAATAGTACCTTGTGGGATGCCAAAACAGGAGGAAACTGAATCGCTCAATGTTTTGTTTATCCTGGTGTACTGGATTCTGTTTTTTAAGAATTCTTCTAACCACACAAGAACCGTTCCACCAATCCCATAAAATTTCAATCTGTTTATCAGTCTGACGTGTGATACACTGTCAAAAGCTTTTCTTAAATCCACAAATATTGCAAGTACCTTATTACCCTTGTCCAATGAATCGTATATTATTGACGTTAATTTGGCTATGGCATCTTGAGTGCTTATATTTTCTCTAAAGCCATACTGGTTACCGTTAAGTATGTTATTTTCTTTTAGATAAATCAACAGTTGCTTTTTGACTACTTTTTCAAAAATTTTGGCAATATTTGATAGAAGAGAAATTGGACGATAGTTGGTAAGTTCTTCGTGATCTCCGTTCTTATACACTGGGATTACTATAGTTTTTTTATAGTTTTTCGGAAAAACTCCATTTTTCAAGCTTGTATTTACAATATGAGTAATTGGTTTAGTTATAAAAGGTAATAGAGCTTTGATTAATGGGACAGTTACATAATCAAAACCAGGACTGGCAGAGTTTCTTAGACTATTAATGTGTTTTTTAATTTCATCTTCTTCTATTTCATCAAAAGAATCAAATTTTACTTCATTTACACTGTTTTCGAGGATATCGTTTTTAAAATCTGGATTAATATTTTTTGCTAGATTTTCACCGACTTTAGAGAAAAAATCGTTAAAGTGATTAGCCATCTGTTTTGGTTCCTTGTCTGCCAGAATTAATTGTTTATTAAGTTTAATTTTTTGTATCGGATTAGAAACATTTCGTTTTCTTTCAGTTATGTCGTTTATTATTTGCCAAATTTTTTTATTGTCATTGTCACATTCTAGTATTTTTTCTCTAAAGTATGTTTCTTTAGTCCGTTTAATAATTTTTGTTAGGTTGTTTCTATATTTTTTATAAAACGATGATAATTTTAAGTTTTGTGGATATCTTTTAAAAAGTCGAAAAAGATTTTCTTTTTTGCGGATAGACACAACAATTCCATGGGTAATCCATGGCTTTATTTGTCGAAATTTAGATTTTATTTTGAAGACAGATTGAGACGAAGCCGCTTCGATATAATTATTTAATGTTTTTTCAAAAGACAACGCACAATCATGTGCATTATTAGAAGATAGCGTGGATAACCAGTTTTCGTTTAGTATGTTTTCACGCAATTTTTTGATATTAATCTTACTTATAATTTTAATATTATCCCTTTTCTGACTAGTTATTTTTTGATCATATATTAAAATAGCAGTATAGTGGTCTGTAATGTTTGTTTCCCATATAACAGTTTCCATTTTATCTATATTTTTGCAGTTTGTCCATATGTGGTCTAAACATGAAGGAGTTTGTCCCGGAACTACTCTTGTAAAATTTTCCATGCATGAAATAAAACTTACTTCAGCCATCATATTAAGATATTCCTCTTTGATTTCACTGCTGTTGTTATCAGCAATATTTATGTTGAAATCACCCATTATTATTGAAGGGTATTCCTTGTTATTGAGAATGGTTTGTTTTAGTTCCTGAATAAATTGGATAGGTTGTGAACTGTGTGTGCGATATATTGCAAATATTTGTAAACTTTTACTGCCTATTTTGATTGTTATTAATAAACAATTTGCCAGTTGTAACTGTATTTCCTGAACCTTTTCAATAGTATGGTTATTGTGAATAAAAACTACTATTCCGCTATTTTTATTTATATGATTATGGGTTGAGACACAATTATAATTATCCATTTTATAATTTTCTTGACAATTGCTATTTAGATGTGCTTCAGTAAGTATAATACAGTCCACAGATTTTTTCAATAGACTTATTGTTATTAGAAACTCGTCAAAATTTTTATTAATGCTTCGAATATTTTGATGGACAAATGTCAAGGAATCAGGATATTTGTCTAAAATATTATTACAATCACTAGCGTTATGACCAACATTTTGAGTTATGGTTAGTAGTTTATCTATTTCATTTGTAATAAAACTAGCGCCGGCAATTTGTGAATCGACTTTGCGACCAGTGCCTTGGTTTTGAAAAATATAAAAAGTTATGTTTTGTTTTACGTTTATAACACAGATACCATAAGAAATTTATAAATGTATTTTTGATAGCTTCAAAACCCGTTATAATCGTTAGTAGTACACAATATATATACAAAAAGTAAAAGTAGATAGAAGAACTCATGCATTCAAAACTTAAAAAACAATAGTCGAAGACATAACAAAATCTTAAGCCTTCAAAGACCTTAAGAATATGTTTAAAACCATAACAAAGATCATAACCATAAAAACATATGTCTAAAGTACTTATAAAATAAAGATTAAGAATACAATTAAAAACTTTTATCAAATTTTCAAATTTAAAATAAAGAAAACAAAAGGGTATGCATTCAAAAGTTGTTAGGTAAAGATTATCACCACAATAATGTATGTCTGCAATATTTATAAAATAAAGATAAAAAACATGTGCCTCTGTAATATTCATGAAATATACATTTGAAATACAAGAAAAAACGTTATTCAGATTAGTAAAATTTAAAAAATAAATATAAAGGAATAACATGTTCTTAAAATATATAAGACAAAGTTTATGTCCCCAAAAATATATGCCTGTAATATTTATAAAAGAAAAAAGGTTTAAAGTAAAATAGGATATATTCGAATTATATAGTAGAATTGCAAAACAATAACGAAATAAAGTAATGTAGTAAAAACAGACAAATATTTTAGATAAATAGCGTAATAAAATAACATAGTAAAAACATGCAGCAATAATACGGTAGCAATATAGTAAAATACAATAATAAGAACATACTTTAGCATTGTAATAACGTAATGAAATAATATAGTTTAATTTTTCATGACTTGTATATATATGACGTAATAGAATTATACAATGAAAAAATAAGAAAACAATAAAAAAGTAGCATGAGATAGAAAAATAGTTTAAAACTATTTCTCGTATCTGAGGTAGAAATATAGTATATTTACAGATCAGTAGCATAGTAATCCAATTTGATTCAAATATAGAGGAACGTAATTCCATATCCATAATATAATTTGAATCTAAGAAATTGAATTTATAAGTATATAAATAGTATAAATAATAAGGCCATTTTTTTAAAACTTGGAAGAAAGATAGAATTTCGTATGAACATATTTGATTAAAACTAAAAGTAGTTTTTTTATTCTGATTCTCTGGCATATAAGATTTTAACACAGCAAAATAATAATACGGCACGAGAAAGAATAGAAAAATAAATATATAAATAATGAAGACAATAAATCTATGGTTTGAAATAATTTGTTTTTGAATTTCTATGAATTGACTATGACAGTTTGTCGTTCTATGAATATATTTGACAACAATACTATTTCTGTGTGCATTGCTCCGGTTGAATTGAAAGTGATGTAATGTTGTTATATCATTATATAATAAAAACAATCTCTGAGATCTCTTTGGGATTGTGTGTCTCGTGAATATAGAACTTGCTATGCTACACTGAAAGTTCTTTAAATATTGAATAGCACAAGTAATCTGCTCAATTTTATCTAAAATACTATAACATATTATGAGACTTATAATTAGCAGATGTACATGCATCAAGATTAAAGGTAAAATATTATGACGTTCTGCATTACAATACAATAGAAAGATGGATATAATTATGTACAATGCTTTATAAGCCGGAGAATAGTTAACCATAAGATGAGAATTATGAGTAAGGTTTGTAATGGTCGACATTTCTTTAATTATTTTTGTAATTTTATAAACAGAGACGCACAAAGTATATTGAGTGGAGCAATGATTCATATTACAGTGCGGAGATTTTATATATTTATAGCTTAAGTAGATCTGTCTCGCTTTTAACCCGAAAACATCCTTCACCTTCTGCTTTACGAGTAAAAATATTTCCGTTTTTGGTCCATACATACTTTATTCCTTTGGTTTTAGCTAACTGTTTGGTTTTCGCCAGCAGAAACTTGCACCTTCTTGTCAATTGTTCCGTGATAAAAATGTTAGTATGTTTTATGTCCTTTAAGCCGATAAGGGTTGAATTTATACACTGTTTTTTATTTTTTATGCACTCCCTATTGTATGTTTTGATTTTTTGCAGGAAAGAGTCTTTACCTTCTTTGGTACGCATTGTTAAAACAATGGAGCTAGGAGTATTTTGTGTTGGAAGCCTCCTCGAGCGTTCTATGAATGCGATTTCTTGGCCCGGTTCCCAGCTTATTATCGTAGCTATATTATTGATGATTTTCGACAGATAACTATTTGTTTCCTGGGGATTATCAGGGCATCCTCGGATTTCAATATTATTTTGTATTTTCATTTTTTCTTCTTCGTCTAATTTTCCTTCCAAATAATCCACTCTCTTTATCAATTCTAGTTGATTTTGATGATTTTTTTTATTCTCGTTTTCTTTTCCTTCCAGTTCTGTCAGGCGTTTGCTAAGCGTTTCATTCTGTTCACTGACAAATTTGATGGCCTCCAGAATAGTTGCGTATTGGTTGGTGACCTGACTTATCTGCTGATGGATTATTTCAAAACTTTTACTTAGCCGATTGACCTCTGTCTGAAGGGCAGATAGCGCGTTTGCCAACTCCAAGTTAGCCGAGAAGGGTTGGGCGGCTGCAGCTGGTGATGCTGGAAAAGGTTCAGTAGTCTTTAATTTTGAGTCCTTTTTTGGGGCCATCTTTAAAGTAGGTAGGTTTTTTGGGAATCTTTAATCACTCTTTTCTTCAGCACAGTTCAGTATAAAAATAAACAAAAACAATTTTAAATATTTAAAATCACTTCTTTGCACTATTTAGATAAAAATGATGTTTATTTTAACACTTAAATTTCTAAATTCTTGATTTGTTTAGAGGAGTAAATTTTTGACGTTTGTAATTTGACAGATAGCAATATTTTTTTTGAACTGTCTATATGTATATATTTGAAATGTCTACATATTTTAAGCTGTGATAAAAGATGCAGACTATGCTTTAAACTAGAATAAAAATAGTATGCTTTGAATCTGAATTTAAACGAATAAATATTAATATTCTAATCGTGTTTTTTTTTTGTTGTTTAAAACTAATTAAAATAACCTTCACTCCCTAAATACAAAACATAAATTATTAAGTAAACGCAACTTTTCAAGTGTTGCAGTACAAAAGTACATTTTTCGCAATCCTTTCGTGATAAGTAGTAGGTAATGATCAAAGTAGGTTAAAAATACATTGAGATATTTAAAGATATCTTTTTCTTGCTCTATTTCGTTCAGAAACTACGGACTTCCTGAATGGACTATTTCTAGAATGGCCGATCCATTGCCTTTATATTTCCGCTATTGTGGGGCTACTTGAAACATCTTTGGGTCCGTTCATCACGTGCCTTAATTTACCTAGTCCCAATTTCACACATTATGCGTACCCAATCGTAAAGATATTCAATCAGATATGAAGATATTATTTAAGGAACATTGAGCATATTATCTAATCAAAACATTTCACTTACAAACAATTATATCCGCGTTTATTCCTAAGTACCCGGTACGTAAATTCGTGTTTACTTAGTTTTTTGTTCAATCAATAATTCACATCAAAAAATCTGAATAAAATTACAATAGACAAACAGCTACCTTGAGGAAGATACGTAATTTTTTATTTGTTTTTTTTATTATTATTTACATTTTCGTCCCGCTGCGTTGTGCATATTTTGGTACATTACTCACGTACAACTCTTGTTGAACCGGTACGTTAACACAGTAATATAATAATTTTACTATAGGTAGTACTGGCAGTAGGTCTTTGTATTCATCCGACACTTCGGGACTTTTCTATGGCCCCTGTGGGTCAGGAATGTGGGGCTTTATTCCATTAATATTTTCAGGGAAAATCACTGTAAAAACATTTATTTCGCCTATTGAGTCAGAAAAAATATTGTAAAGTTAATTATTTATGTATTTCACGGTTTTTTTACAATGGTCGGGCCATATGCACAGAATGAATGATAACCGTACCCCAAAAAAGATTCTTTATACCACTCCGGAAGGCAGACGAAGCAGAGGCAGACCAAAATTAAGATGGCCGGATAATGTGGAAAGTGACATTAGAGCGATTGGCCTGACGAACTGTAGAAGAGCCGCGGAGTGCAGGGACAAATGGAGACAAATTCCAGAGGAGGCCAGGGCCCACAACGGGCTGTAGCGCCACTGATGACGATTTCACAGTTTTAAAATATACCGAGTTTCTTTGTTTCAGGTTCCGACTAGCTAGGAAATTCCTGTGTTTAGGAAGGACCTTTTTTTACATGTGTTTTTTTTTATTTCATTAAATGATGCTCAATAAATTCAGATAATAATAATAACATTTAAAAAAATCAAAATAAATATAAATGAAAAACATGCAGGTAATAATAAGATTGAATCATAAATAAAAATTAGAAAATATACCATTATTTATTAGAAAATACAACATTTGTGTAAATTTGAAAAGTATAGATAATAATAAAAATTGAAGCATAAATATCAATTAGAAAATATACCATTAATAACTAATTTACTACCTTTAATAGAAATGAGACATAATTATTAAACATTAGAAAACATACTGATAATAATAAAAATTGAAGCACAAATATAAATTTGAAAATATACCGATGATAATAAAAATTGAAGAACAAATATAAATCAGAGAATATACCATTTATAATAAAAAATGAAACATATTTGTAAATACCAGTAATAATAAGAAACTTAAAACAAATGTAAATGAATAACCAGAAAAAGTAAAAATAACATATAAATAAAAACAACAAGTAGATATTTGGCAATTAAAAGATGAAAAAATAATGTCAGGTTCCGAACAATATGTCTACCGAATTAAAAAATGCAATTATTTATTTTTACAAAGCTTCTGTGGTCGCGTGTGACTACGGAAAATTACAATTTCATTGAATTAGTATATCTTTCAAATGAACAACGTGAAATATTTTGTTTTCTTTCTATTCACGTGACTGTATTTACAAAACATCCCTTATTTGTGAATATAAACGTAAGAAAACAGAAGGGGCTGGTGGCTTATTTAATTAAGGGCAGCAATATGCTAAACGAAACAGCTTATATAAACGACTTTTTTTTCGTAAACATGTTGTTTTTAAATTTTCTTGGCCGAAGTTTGTGCCATTTATCGCTAGTAGTTTGTTGTTTCTCCTCACTAAATATTCTCGAAATAATGACGGAATTTCTCGTACATAATAGTTATCCGAACCGAGTGACCTAATTTTGTTATTTTCAAATGGTTGAAATTTTGGCCAAAGAAGTTATTACCTACATTGAGATATGACCTTAAACGTAGTATTTTTAATTTTTTTATCTATCAATGAAGATCAGAATCTTGCATAATTAATATAAGCCCTGTAAATGCCTAGACTTCCATATTCCCTTATTTAAGGTATTCTCCATCCCTGTTGTAATTTGTTAATCTTAATGACTCCCGAGGGGCTAAAATCCAGTCTTTTGTCTACGGACATTTGGACAAACTCAAATATTTTAATGAAACCAACTGGTCCAAGAAGAAGTTTAAAAATTGAAAAATTGTTTTCAGGAGTTGCCTAGTATGTGAAATAATTCAGTCAGATGAATCTCTTCACAACAATACAGGTTTCAGCTCTTTAACTTCACTAAAATCTACAAATAGAAGAATTGAAGAAATGTGGATGTTCAAACATAGGCAAAATGGTGAATGTTACCCAGTGTGTAAAGTGGCCACTTAAACCACCCAATGACAGATCATAAGCCCTGTAAATGCCTAGACTTCCATATTCTCTTATTAAGGGTATTCTCCATCCCTGATGTAATTTGTTAACAATTCGTATTATTATCTATCTTTGCCGTTTTATAACAAGATTCACTCAATACACATAAAAAATGTATCAGTTATTTTATTTAATATTTCCACGAAGATTACATAAAAGTAAGCCATCTGTAAATGATCGCACATTGAAATGAAATAAACAACATTTTCCCCTTAAATTTTCTGCAAACAAAGTATATCGATGTCTCATAATGTCGTCTACACTGTTTTATTCAATGTTGTTGGTAGATTCTGTTTAAGGAAAACGTGACACTTGTTTTTCCAATGTAGTATTTTGCCAAACAGTGCTAGTCACGTTTAATAAACCGTTATAACTTTTCCAGTTTATAACAACTAATACGGATGGAGCACTTAAAGTATGCGGCTACGGCGCTAGCGGCGCGCAATGTCGCGTCGCGTCGCGTCGCGTCGTAGCGAGGATTACGTATTCTAATAAGCCCGATGAGGGCGGTCAGGTCACGTGACAGATTCACGTTTCTAGCAGTTACATGCGAGGGTCACCACTCACGGACCGCTTTCGCACCGAAACCTGCGCCATGAGGTCACAAGCCACGGCGCATTTGGGTCGTTTATCGATCACTTTCAAACTTCATCGTGTCGCATCAGTGATATTATCTCAAGCAACCGATTTTATTTAGGTGTCACCACGTCTTATGTAGCTTTTCTTTTTGTTGCACTTTCAACTTCAACCTATTTTAATTATATTTTCAGAGATGCCTATTTTTGTTTTAATTTAATTTATTTGTTTTCTGATTCTGAAATATTACCTAAGTTAATGTGCCAAGTACATATTAAATATTGTGCAACACTTACTCATATATATCAGTCTAATACATTTATTGTTAAAGAATACATTTTGACGATATTGTTAGATACAACAGTTAATTAAGAAAATGGCAAATGACGTCTTCATTTTTAAAGTAAGGGGCATTACACATTTCACAGATAGGTACTTTCGTTATTAAGGCATACTAATTAACGAGTGGAGGCGTATATGAAAAAAAGTTTTTTTAATATCAAAATGATGTATGACTACCCAATGTATTTTAGTTTTCAAAAATATTTGTGTATATTTACATCATTTTTATACGTCATAATTTTCACATCATTATTTTTACGTCTCGTGTGAATTTTTTTCTGGGGATAATTTATCGGATGAAAATAGGATAATAAAATAATATTAATTTTGTATTATAGAATGCCAGTTTAGATCCTTTAATTTTTCGTAATTTACAGACTCTCATCCGAAATAACGATGGTTTATGAATTTAGAGAAAGTAATAATTGCAACATATATCTGCATATACCCCATTACTTCTTAAATGGTTGTAATATTATAAAAAAATGTAAAAAATATATCATTTATCAACTTTATGTTATCTTTCGGTAACGTTAAAAACTTAATATTCAATCGGAATATTTTAACTCTTTTTTATGCTCTTAAATAAACCTTATTTTAAATAGTTGTCAACGCATTTTTTTTTACAATTTGTTTATCTGAATCGTGGTTTTTGAGAATATTTCTAATCAGTCAGTCACGCTCAAAGGTAACACAATATCGCCATTCGATTATACACCATAGGGTTTCACCTGTCTTTTTAATTCTGGCCGACTTAACTGATTCACGCTTCGAGAGATTATTGACTATCATTTAGAGAATTTAAACTCCTTGCTCCAATGCATTTCACTAAAGTAAACATTCAATTTCTCTGGACGCATGTTAAAATAGTCATGAAGTCTAGTTTTCAACTTAAACAATCAATTATATAAAAAAAAAAAAAAAAATGTTTATTTTATAAACTTTTCCTTAAGATATTTATTTAATTTTATTTTTATATACATCTTTTTCATTTCTTATCTTTTTTTACTCTCTATTCTGTTTCCACCCAATTTTCAATTTTTTAATATATTTTGTACATGCTGTTTGTTTACCTAATAAAATAATAATAGTAATACGTTATGATAAGAAGTATTTATCAACCGTAATATATACAATGTGATAAATACAAAAAAAAATTTTCTTTTTCTTAAATAAAACAATGATATACACGATTAAATGGCGGACTTATTGCCACTAGCAATTTTTTACAGTCTGACCAAAAACAAATAATAATTACAACAATTAAAAGAAAAAAAAAACTATTAAAAAAAGTAAAACATTAAGAAAATACAAACAGTAAATATTAGTTATGGTGTCTATTGCTGACGTTATTTACATTTAACTACTACTACTACCATCACGCCATTTCCACGTGGGTGTACGCAGAGAGAATTGACCGCCACACATGTCTAACATGGCATTAATTTCTAGCTTCTTCCACATTCATACATCTTGTCATAAATGCCCTTCGGTTCTGCCTGCTTTTGACATGACCAGACTTAAGATTTTGGTTTATCTGATCATGTCACGTCTTCCTTGGCCGTCCTTGTCTCACGTTACTGTTGAACACATTTTACTTTATTGAATTACATCTTCCTAATATTTATTTATGCCATAGAAACATTTATTTATTAGAAACACTTTTGGCACGCTTGAAAATGTTTTAAAACAGTTTATATCTTAGAATTTTTGGGAAACTTATTTAACATTTTGACTGCCATGCATCCATGGCTTGAGATGTTTTTTTTAATTTAAGCAGACACATCCAAGCGGGGTGTATAACTTATCATTTTTTCGAAAAGGAAATAATTTGTGTTGCTTTATATTTATGGGCCTTCTGTTAATCCGTATTCTGTTTTGTAAAATGCCGTAGGATTTGTGGCGTCCGTACCACCCCTTCAAATGCATAGTTAAGGCGTAAAGTACTTAACTGCATACTTCCAGGAAACCGTTAAAGGCCGACGGCGCCACGGCGCTATGTTCTCCGATTCGCCATTTTACGAAGCAGTCGAGGCCTGCATTCAAAATGGAGCCTTCGAGTTAGCGATGCGACAGGCAGATATAAGCGGAGGCTCGGGACTTTTAACTCTAGGGCACCTCAACTATAAATGTCCCTCCTACGCCTGGTCCGTAGGCGGACGTAGACGCAGCGGCCATTGGTGCAAGTGCCGTTTAAAGTATTGATTAAGGCGAGAAGTGCAACCCTTTCAGCGCAATAAAGTAAAAATTTGGCCTCCTTGACATTATCCACATTGTTGCGTTGTTGAAATATTAAGCGCTGGAATTGCGGAAGTCGCGAAAATATTACAAGTCTGGAATGGTCGTAATACAAATTTATTGCACGGAGTTATCATTGCGTGTCATTTTAATATCCATATAAACATAACAAACAAGAATATTTAAAGTCAGTCTAAATCTTAATTATTGTTTTTTTCCCCCACAACAGGCCGGGAGAGCTAATTACAGTATTGAATTACAGCGCAGAACACCCAGGTCTGAGAAAAACCACATTAAGTTGTTTTGTTTTTACCGGGAATCAATACGTGTGTGAGTCAAGCGTCTTAACCACTACACTGCGGAGGCCGCCAGAAAAATACTGGATTTTCCCCCCTAGGGAGTTTATCAAGATTGTAAGACATTTTAACAGATAAAAGATACAGTAAATTATACACAGGTGGAAAACTTTGTTTGAGAACAAGTGTTTACTACCAGGTGAAATAATTCAATATAATCTCACCCATATCAACGTTCTCAAATTCTTTGCTGATTTCAACGGATAGATGACTTGAAAAATATGGATATTCAAACATAGGCAGAGCGGTGAATATTACACAGTGTGTAAAGTAATTACTTAGACCAGCCATTGACAGTTTATAGGACCAGTAAACGCCAGCCTTTATATTGATTCAGAAAATTGATCGTCACATTTTTTTATACTTTGTCTTTAAGAAAGTTTCATAAACCTCACGGATTATTCTATACATTTGACAAAAAATTTTTTTTTTCATTTTATACAATTCGTGCTCAATAGTTTACCATAATATTTTGAGCATCTTTGTAATTTATGCTTTCGAAATGCGATCCTTTAGGCGAATGTGTGGTAAAACGATGTATGATAGATGCACATATGTCGAGATCCCTAAACTGTGTAAGGCTGAGACATGCATCATAGACATGTAGAGCGAATGAACAGTGAAAGAACGGCTAAAAGGATCTACGATGCGAATTTTGATGGATGCAGAAAACGAGGAAGACCGAGAAAGACATGGCACGATCAAGTCCATTAAATACTTGAAGATGGACATGTCAAGAGTAGGAATAATCGGCGTGCGTGCATGAGAAGATGTATGAATGTAGAGGAAGCGAGGTCTGTATGCAAAGACAGAGTGATATGGCGTTCTATCCTCTCTGCCTACTCCTACGGGGAAACGGCGTGATGGTTTGTTTATTAATAAATTTCAGTTAGTAAATTTCACTTCGCGACTGACGTGTCTTGTTGTGGAATGTAGCATGTGGTTTTGTTCTGATATTCTCTATTTGTTTATGAAATATTTGTCTATTATCATAAGAGCATTTGGTAGTATAGCCGTAGCCTGATTCGAGTCCTGTCTCATAGGGAAACCCCATTCTAGTGCAATGCGGCCACGCTGGGCGCAGACCGTTTTATTTGTTTTTTCCCGCCGCCCCTCAATCAATCGGTCGGACGCGAACGTAAATAAAGCGCCGTACACGGCGGACGTACACAGACGAGCGCGTCCGCTAATTCCGGCCTAAGTAGGTCACTTGCCCAACGGTTTGTTTGGGTGCCGCCCGCTGCAGCTACCATCGATCTGTGTTCGTGTGCGGCTCCCTGCGGGTGGGGCAGGGGGCGGGGACAAGGGCGGTTGGCTGCACCGGCCGCCCCCGCCCCCGCTGGATCAATACGCCACCGGCGCGATGCACCAAAACGCAGCTAACAGCCTATGTGGCCTGAATCCAGCCTATGCCACGGCACACCACTATGGAAAATTTGACTGCATTTATTTAAATCTGCAACGCCACTTTTTATTCTGACTGAACACAAATTCGCAAAAAATGTTCATTGACTAAAATGACATTTTAAAAAAATATAAACAAATAGGATAGTTGAATAAATAATAGATAACATACGCTTCCTCCTACGCACACGTGTGATTTATAAGTATATATTTGTAAATAATATTTATTTAAATCTTCTAGTACAAAGAATAAATCCTTTGCCGGACTTGTCAAAAACAATGTCTTCCAGCCAACCTAAAACCAGACCGGTCAAAAGAGTTGGTCAAACGTTTATGACCAGAGAAGGTGCATTTTTTATATGAAAAGGTAGCACATTCCAAAGTCTGGCACCTGGAACAGAAAACGAATTGCTTCAAAATGATGTCGAGGAATGGAGAGTGTTCTCTTCTAAAAAGAGCGAAGCGAAAGACCATGATTTGAAAAGTAAATGAAATTCTCGGCCAGAAATTTTGGTGCGCGAGGGTTGTGAAAAATATTCTACAAAAGCGAGAGTGATTGAAAGTTTAACGATGTCAATTGAATTCGGAGCGAAAAGGTGATACATGGTTATATTTTTTTCAGATTGAAAATAAATCTGATGCTTTGGCTCTGCAAACGCTCCAGACGATCTATGAGTTCAGTATTGATGTCAAGATAGAAAATATAAGCTTAGCACAGAAGAGATATAATACATCGGGACTGATGATGGGAAAGTGTTTTTTTGATGCGGTTGGAAGGAAATTCTCTAGTCTTTTCAGTGAATGGAGGGTGATGTAAAGCTTCTTCTCAACCTCAGTGATCTGTTCTTGCCAAGTTCAGTTTTAGTCCGTAATAATACCGAGATTTTTAACTGTTTTTGTGAAACGAATCCCTTGTTGTCGATTACTTAAGTAGGTAAGGTTGAAAAAGTTAGAAAGGAAATTTGTATTTAGCTATCAATTATAATCGTCTGGAATTTTTTCAGATTGATAAATAAGCCATTATCTTTGGAGCAACAAGATTGGATTCAGTTCAGAGTTAAGCATTTAAATAGCATTACTGATATTTTCAATATTATTATTTACGTAAATCTGAAGATCATCGGCATAAAGATGAAACGAGCCGTCTAAATGCGAAGATATTGAATTTATGAAGATGGAAAATAGAAATGAACTGAGTACACTACCCTGAGGAACTACTGCACTTAGATTATTAAATTTAGATGCATTGTTTGCCAATATGACGCACTGACTTTTCCCATTTGCAAAATTGAGACTTGCAAAATCAATGAATTAATAGCGCTGCTGAAATACAGGAGTTATAATTGTGACTTTTATATTGTTTATGACATGCCCAATGACGTCTTTTAATTTCGTAAGAACAGTCATGCTGCTGTGACCTAAACAACTAGTGGCCTTACTCTGTAACTAATTCGTTTCGTATGAGAAGGAACGAAAACGATTTATGATTTTGATTGCATTAGAGTGGATGGATGTTTGACGAACGATCGTTCTTACCAAACAAAATTTTGACAGAATAAGCCTGCTGATTGGTAAGGATTAAATAAGTACTACTATTTATGTTACTTTAGAAAGGATAGGAAGAATGGAGATTGGACGAAAGTCTGTCACTTGTGTGGGTGAAGGTTATTTTTGGCAGTCAAATGAATTTGGCCTTTTTTCATATAGAATACATTTAGAACAAGCTGACTCCTGACAAGAGAAATGAATAAAAAAAATAAAATTTAGATGTTGCCAAATATTTTCCTATTCTCTTTAAATATGGATATTAAAAATATATATAAATTATAAGTATAAAACCTTACATTTTAAAGTCATTTTTACCTGTCGTCAATATGAAAAATGAAAATTAATTTTGTGTCGAATATCACAAAAAGATCTTTTATTTTGTTGACAGTTAATATAATGAGTACTAATACCATTACAAAAGACAATTAAAACATTTGTTAATAGACCATCAAACTAAACCAATTTTCTTTTAAATTTTATATATATATCGTATTATCAGCGCTATGATTTTTTAAAGTTGTGTAATTTTGAAATTACTACACCTGTGACGTCACAAGTTCTAGTCAGAGAGTTCTACCGATAGGTGAGTGGCTTCCCGGAAACCCTAAAATTTTTTTCGAGAAAATTTGCCATTTAAAGTCTGCATCTTAGAGGATAAACACGGGAGTACATTTTTTGGCGATTTTGAGTTGAATATGCGGAAAAATTTACTGTTTTTCATTACGTTAGTTTACTCACTTTAATGCAAAATCTAAAGGTGTCCCTTTTACGAGGTTTATGCTCTAAGAAAAATTCAAATTCAAACATAATTTAGTTCCGTAAACACGGAAGTCCAACATTCGTTGTTTATGGAACTAACAACTTTACGGTTTATGTTTATACAAGTATTGGCGACTGACGTGTGACAACTCTTAAATATAATATTAAGTGAATCAAGTTTAATTATTGAGTGAAAATTATGTCGAACAAAATAAAGCCAACTCTATACTTACAAAAACGTCTCTGCAACTCGTCTTAAAAAAGCGGGCGTTGCACGATGGATTTTTAAAAAGCCGTTAGCAAAATAAAATTGTAAGATGCTCTGGGAATTAAA
Organism: Micrasema longulum; assembly: GCF_059751315.1. Taxonomy (NCBI): domain Eukaryota; kingdom Metazoa; phylum Arthropoda; class Insecta; order Trichoptera; family Brachycentridae; genus Micrasema; species Micrasema longulum. Next base: position 42,141 of record NW_028279272.1, read on the forward strand.
GGATCATCGTGATTCGAACAAAACGAAAATACATGATTTTGGCATTAATAATTATAGTGTGCCCAAATTAATGTTTTATCGCCATATATTCAAAACTGAATTCAATTTTCGGTTTACTCTGCCTGTGATATCAGCAACAGTCTTTAAACTAGTTAAAGTTGAAGAAATACAATACAAACCTTTTGGAAGAGCACTTACAGGAAGCTATTGCTTTTTACAAATCGAAATAGATAGATAAATTTGTTGTAAAATAAAAAAAAAATTGCCACTTTGAAAGTAAGAAAGGTTTTCTTTGAGAATTGTCTACCTCCTCTATACGTAACAAATAGTCCATGTTTCCATCTGAAATAATGTGTGAAGTACATACTCAATTCACGATAACATAGGTGGTGGAACCACAACAATGATGTGAGATGATATAAGAGTCGGAAGGGGTGGAAATAAGATTAGCTTCTGCTTGATTAAGTGAACATCTAGCGGTGCTTTGAGAAATATAGAAGAGCTGAATATTTGGTCAGGTAATTGGCCCGGTCAGAAAAGGAATATGATGACCGTATTTGCAAATACCTGGCTTCTAAATACAATTCCAACGTTAAAAATCATATATTCACATTTCGAGGCCATACTCACAAGAAGGTCGACGGTAAACACTTCATAGCGGAACGTCAAAAGAAGATGCCGGATGGTGTGCATATAGTGTCTCCGTGGGATTAGGCCAATTTTGGAAGAACGTGTAAAAAGACCAAGCCTTTTGAAGTTATTAACATGGAGTTGTATGATATGAACTTATTCGCTCTTTATACTAATCATCTTCAGCTACTTTCGCAGCTCGAAAAAATAATACTGATGGCACACCTTTTCTCATTTGCTGAATGACTGCAACTTCGAGCAGATAAGAATGGCGACTTTCTTCTTAAGACCAACATTTACAGTGAAAATTTCACAATTGTAGACCTTTGCAAAAAAAAAACAAGTATGCAAAATTTTTTATTTCCCTTTGACTTTCTACAAGCTCAACATTTTTTACGTCCAATCATCATGGCCAAATACCAAGATCCACTCTCTGCGAAACAGTAGATCCCTCGAGAAAAACACGAATTTTACCATCTAATTCCGTATAATTCCTCATTAACTGATGTTTTGGATAATGACCGGGAGTACTTTTTTGTTTTGTTTCTATAGCTATTATAACAAATCAATGTTGATGTTCTTATGAAAATAAATAAAAATATTTTCAAATTCTTTTTAAGTATCTGCTTATGAGAGAGGAAGGTAAAAACGTAGAAATATTCAGTTTGCTTAATTAAATATTTTGAAAATGCTGTTTTATATAAAAAAAACGATAAGTACACTTAAATGGACTACCGTGTTTTGTCTATAGGATAATTTTTGCTTTTTGTTCTTTCACATAAATGTGTTATAGCATAAAACACGGAAGTTCAATCAATTCCAAAATATACACAAATTGGCATATTTGTCTTTACTATGGCCAAATATAAATTTAATTATCTAATTCACCGTCCACAGATCCTAGTGATTGCAATTATTAAAAAAGTTATAGTGTTGCAAACATTCCGTTGATAGAAAATCGCTTTTCTGAACAAAAGTCCAAATGTAACTACCGTGGATTATCTTTTAAGGTACAGATATAGTTCATGTTTATTAAAATCATTTTTACAATTTTTTTCACACAATTATGTGAAACTTCGCCGTACAATTAAATGCTCAAATTGTTTACCGCGTGTAAGAAAACATTTTTTATATCCAATATCCTGTAGCTCTGAATTTCCTCATTGCAAGAGAAAATCTGTACCTGTATAGCGATTGTGCGCCTAGTACTTTATGCGCAGTTACTCTGTTAACGTTTGACCTGTGACGTAATTCTTGTGACCACTGTAACCAAGTGTCATTGTACGGAACCCTGTTTGAGATTTTGCCCAGTGGGTAATCTACTGATCAAAATAAAATACTTAAATTTTAATTTGATTTGGAATGAAGTAAAAGTATGTTACTAGGGCAAATCTTTAAAAATCTTTTTTTAAATACGTATTTGCTAAATAAATTTAATATTTATAGGTTTAGTGCCTTGCTTAAGATACTAATTGATTATTTAAACTAAAGATAATTACTTGATGGGTACATTATTAGAAAAAAAACAACGCATATAAAATTCGCTCTCACTTTGTTTTGCTGTTTCGTCTAAAAACCACTCATAAAATAATTTGTTTACCTCAATGCTTAAACCTCCCTCGCAATAATGTTTATGTTTATAGGGGGTTCTGAGAGCATTAAACCTCTCATTCAATTTTAACAAACAAAATAATATGTTATTTCACATAAAATATGCTAACGTCGCATAAACATATTATTCCAAATATTGTATATTTCGTACACGAGTAGGAAAGCACCCTTCATTCTAACAACATTTAAAGCCTATCTCTGTATTATTATTGATTATTTCAGTTCAACCTTTTTTTACCATTTCCTCTTTTGCCCAATAATTGAATGTATTTACGCCGCATAATGGCGCAGTAACCTTATCTCCTTCACATAATGTAATGCGTAGGTTTTATATTAAATGAAGGGTAAGGATGAGATTGAAACGCTTTTGATAATAAAACAACGCCTCTCGGCCCTGCCCACGTTTTTAGATGTCGTTAGGACTTTCTAGAACTTGCCAGAAAACGAAATATTTTTTTGTTCCTTCGAAGGTTTGATAAGTACAGGTTTTTTTGTGATTCATCCAAATCGTTTTTCGTACTGCGCTGCGTACAGCTGTAACAATGTACGATTTTGCCTTATACATTTAAATATTTTATATCAAAACGTTCATTTATCAACACTTACCCAACCCAACGCAACCAGCACCCCTTTGAAAACCACCTTCATCAAAATTTTCGACTGATGTTTCGAAGTGCTGTAAAGTACGTACGTAAATGAATAATATTTGTTTAACTTTGTTTTTCATTATCTAAATTAAACTAATTAAAAAACATAATCGTTTTTTGAAAAGTTTTTTTTTTTGTTTTCATGTTCGTTTTAATTATATTCTATCGTACTAGCATTAAAAAAATTTTTAGACCGTCGAAAAATTCATTTATAAAATTGTTTGTTTATACTCTCGTAATTTCACATTTTTTATTACTACTTAAAGAAGTACAGTGAAATATGTATTCATTAAAACTTAGATGGAAAACCCTTTCAGTAGGGTTATGTTGCAGTCTAGGCATTTACAGGGCTTACGACCTGTCATTAGCTGGTTTAATTGATAATTTTAAACACTGTGTAACGCTCGCAAATCTGCTTATGATTGAACAACCGTACTTCATAAATTCTTCCACCTGTTGATGTTTATTCAATTAAACAATAACTTTATTCAAGATTTATTACTTTGGGGTAAAATTATCAGTCTTTCGCTTGAAATGTCGATCAATAATCTATGAAATATCCATGCTAACGACTTCATGTAACAACACAACTCAATTTGAGATAATAACACGCCAAAATATTCAGTATATCCACGGTTGTTTATACTGTGCGTTCAAGATATTTTGTTATTTAATTATTATTTATACATATTACCATTTGTTTTAAAAGCCCTCTATGTATAGATATATTAAAATTTAATCCAATATGTAAAAAATACTCTTATTTCTGTTTATGCTTCTCATTCTCTACATTGCATTTTATTTACATCGTTATTACTGAAATAATACAAATCAGAATTACGTGTGAAAATAATTAATCGACCAATCCGGGCGATCCCATGTCGAACGCTCTCGAATTTCGGTGATGTCGAAAGGGAATTCGTCCTTAATGTCCTTGAGCTGGGGAAATAGGTTACACGGCCCTTCGCCACTACGGTGACCTAGAATGTTCGTTGTAATGGCGGGCTGCGCCACGTGGTCTAGCGTTACACGGCACGTGGACCCAGCGTGGTACGAGTCGAGTGTTTACAAACGCCGGAATACTCCGTTACACCAGCACAGCGACTGTGCAGACTAGTTAGTACTACGATATTACTACGGCGCTGACAATTATGTACTCCATTCATATTTTTTTCACACGAAAACCGCAACTAGCATTCTGCATGCTGTAACACCAACTGTACATTTTAACTACAATGATATAAAAACCAGGCACAGTTTTACTATCGTGATATTTTACGAATTAATTGCGCTGTTAGAGCTTTCTCTGTGCAGTTTTGTTCAAATTTATTATGGCTATCAAAATTCGCTTAACTTTGTTGTATACTTGCAAAATTCTTGAAGAATTATAGTTAATACATGCAATCTTGTATTAGCTTAAACGCAGAGAAATTAACAAATGGATTAAATCGTAAATAATTATTTCTTTCATATTTATACCTCATAAATACAATGCCATTCATATTTACTTTTCAAAATTGCACAGAAAAATAAAAATGTACCTACAAATTCATTTAGGTTTTTTTTTATCGTTATTTCTTACGATTTTTTTATTTTTTATCAATTCGTTTAAAACTATAAAAAATTATCTTCACGTCATTGTGCTTTACCCAAATATTTTACTTGCTGGGGCCTGTTTTTAATGACTTGTAAATAACTCGCTTTTAAAAAATGTTAAATAAATTGTGGTAGAGTAAGGTTTGAACTTTGGAACTCTGATCCGTGAGTCCGCGACACAAGCAACGGGACCACGACCCGGTTTATTTCACTGTATTTGTAAAATAAAGTGTAATTTAAATATTATATAAATACTCAAAAAATCCTAAACGCTAATATGTTTATTTTTCCTAAAAAATACGTTTATTTTCAATTATGTGCTTGCATTAATATGTACGTTATTTATTATATAAGAAACTGCACGCTTACTGTTCAGCATGACCTTACGTGTATGTAATTATTCGCGTATAAATAGTTTTTAACGAGTTACGAATGTCTTGGTGACGTTACAGTATCTACCTACCTTGTAGTATTTCTCATAGTAAACGTAGATCGATTATATACCAGGATCGCGAAACGTAGCTCTCACGTGGGTTGCCGTAGCGTGGGCCATTATCGACCGCCCTATGTACCAGGGTGGGGGAGAGGGCGGCGCGCGCACGTCACTGCAGGCAACCCCCTCACCCCATCCAGCCCACGCCAGAAGTGAAATGTATTCCGCCCAACTGTCACACACACGCCGTGGTTGGCGAAATGTCGTTTAGGTTCGATGACAAAATTAAAAGAATCAACTACATTAAGATTGCTGTATATATTTATGTAGCAAATATACATATTCAGGATCAATCTTGTTGAATTAAAATAAAAATTTAATTCACTGAATGCTTTTTGTCTTGCAATTCCTTATGATATTAATGTACATCTAATCTTACAAATAATTAATGTAAGTAAATGTTTTGTCAACTGGTTTCATAATACAAAATACACATAATATATTTATATTACATGTTTTAAAAACTAACTCATCACGAATGGGCGTGTTAAAATGCATGAACAACGTCATCATCATTCCCTTTTACGCATCTCGTGGTTCATAGGGCACTGTATTGAAGCACAATGTACCTGGATTATTTTTGTTACATCGGAACCCCCTCGAAACCCACGGAATTGAAATGCACGAATTGATTTGTTACAACTGTCCTAAGGAGTACATCGGGCAGACTGCCAGAAAAAACCTGAAAGTAAAGGACCACGTGAGTGTATGCCGACTCGGCTACCCCTAAAAATTAACTGTTGCCGAACGCCGCTTTGAAACTGGGCATAAGTTCTCAACTCAGATGATGAGCGCTGTAATGCGATTCGAAACGTCGGAAAAGAGTGCGAACGACAGAGGTCATAATAACCCAGTAAAACTTATTGTGCACTCCTGATTATTTTTTAATGATTATTAAAATAGGTTGGATCGTCTTCTGAAATGTTTTTTTTTTAAATATGTGTAGCAATAATACGCCACTGGCTGTACTGTTCTCAAGTTTAGTGCTGTTTTTACGTCTTTTGAATTTCAAAAAAATTATATATATTTTACAAATTGATCTTTCCGCTTCTAATGGTGCATAAGGCACTGTATTGGTGCACCAATCGCAGCGTATCTTAATCATTTTTGTTACATGAAGGTAAGATGATCAGTCTTACGCTTCAGGTGCCAGTCCAGAGACTTTGAAATATTTTTGTGTGAAAACACCCTTTTAAATAAATATTTCATATCAACCACGTCGGGAATTGAACCCGAGACCTCTTGCATGGTAGGCAAACGCGCTGACCATTACACCACGAGACCGACAAATTCAGTTTTAGTGAAATCCAATAATCTGATGGAAAAATAATAACATCGTTTTAAATTAACTGGTTTTGTACAATAAATATTTTTTAATATATATAATTCTATATATTTTGTGTAATTCTGTAATGAAAAAGTCCGGTGGCTGTTAATATTTTTTTATTAAAAAGACTTTCAAACTAAGGCAAAAACATTTTTTTTATGTTTCATCAAAGTTTTTTATTTTTGTAATCACTCCGCGCGTGACGTCAGTAGTTCTCTTCGGTTAGTTGTCCCGATTGGTAAGTTGGCTTCCCGGAAATCTATCACCAGAGTCTATCATTGGTTAATTTAGAAGAACTTCTTACGTAATTTGAAATAGTTCATTTTATTCATACATTCAAGAAAAACATCGCCGTACATTAAGTGCTCTAACTTTTACCGCGTAATTAAACATATTTTTATATCCAATTTCCCGTAACACTGAACTTCCTCATTGAAGAGTTTCATATGTATGTGGAATTGTATCGACAAATATGAAAAAATTTATGTTTTTTATGCATGTATATTCATTAAATTACCTTTTAAAATAAAATAACTTAAAAACACATTTCGTGAGGTGAACGAGAAAAAATCACGTAGACACAAATGAATAATCGATTGTTTTTCTCTTTATTTTAAGTACACACACATATGCACGTAATATGTTTCATCTGTTATTGGATCACCTCCTTGCAAAAAAAATGATAAAAATACGTCACAACACACGTCTACACGTATTATAACCCAAAAAAAAAAATCCTTAAAATAATATTTAAATTAAATGGTATTTTGACGCCCTTTACTGTTTGTAAGTCGTCAACGATTTCAAAAATTAATAAAAATATGTTTTGCATAAGATATGTCTAAAAATTAATGATTATAACAATTATTTTCAATGTCTTTCTCTTTTGATAAATATATATATATTTTAGAGGTAAATATAAAATAACTTTGTTTTATGAACCACTGTTTATTCATGGACGTATTGAATATATGTTTTTAATGTAAATGTTATATTTAAAATAAATTAATTGAATTGAAAAAAAAACACAAATAATATGTAAAAGAAACAGTGAACAGATTAGTGGGTGTCGATAAGGATAGAGGAGGGGGTAATTGTGTTTATGGTGGTTTTTATAATATGTATATGCTTACTTCCATCTTAGTTCAGTCACGTTAAGATAATATAATATTCGAATACTTGCTTTCTTCATATGACTTAAAGAGGTTTTTCGTGTACTCTTTCGCTTTTTTCGAGTTTGCATTTATTTGATAGTGACACCTTAATATCTTAATTTACTACTTTATCCTTCCATAGTTTGTGATCCTTGTCCTAAAATATTCAGTAAAATCGAGTAACAGGATTTCTTAGATTTAGTATATAATCATGTTTTAAATTATAATGTGTACAACTACCTTTAAAAGAGTAAAAACTTACTTAGCGTTTATGTGTTAACTGTTTTATTGTTTCTAGAATTGAGAATTTATAGGATTTGTTATTGTCAAAGCTTTGTTTTATCAATAATGCCATAGAAATAAAATAAAACAAATGAATAGCAATATAACACGTGTAATTAGATAATAGCAACATTTACGTTATTTTAACTTGAGTAAAGTTGTGAGAAACCCTAATGAGGACTTCAGACCTACGGAAAATTAGATACAAAAAATGTTTCCTTATGCTCAGTAAAAAATAGAGCATGAAATTGAACGGTTAAGTTTCTTTAAAAAGTACGAAAAATATAATACAAAAAATAATAAAAACGAACTACTTTGCTGCTTTCACTAGTTTATATGAATCAACTAATGATAAAAGAGTTGTCAAAGCTTTCCGGTTTACTTACCGTCAACGGACCAATCGGCAAAACTGACCGAGATGAAGCGGAAGAGAACTTGGGACGTCACGCGCGGAGTTTTTCAGAATACCATTACTTTGAAAAATCATTGCACTGATAATGCGATTCATAAAAATAATGAAAATATTTTTTTGGCTTAGTTGATAGTCTATATAGTCTATTTACAAATGAAAAACACTGAACTTCCTCATTTAAAATTAGAACTTACAATATTATCTTACAAAAAAGTGGTTAAAGATTGTAAATATTTGCGGTGATTTTATTTTGAGGTAATTGTATTTTGGCCGTAAAAATCCGATGGGAAAAAAGTTGTGATAGATCGGGGTTCGAATCTCGTACCTTTTGATAAAGAGTCCGTGTCACTACCCAAGGGACTGTTACCCGTCGCGTTATTATAATATTATTATCTAGTTAAATTGATATTTCCAATTTAATACATTTTGGTTTATTGTACTCGTATGTTATGTAGGATATTTTCAACTTCTTAAAAAAAATGTGCATAATAATTTGATTTTTTTAGAAACATTCCTTTTTCCGAATTCAGTAAGGTCTGTTCACGTTTTTTATTTATTTTTGTTTTTAAATAATTAAAAAATTACGATGATTGAAATTAATATTTTTTTCGTGCGACGTCGGATAAATTGTCTACAGAGGTTTAAAATATGCATACCTATTTTGAATAACCCAAAAACGATATTTTTCGCCCCCTATGCGACAAACAGAACGTATGACGTTTTCACGCCATACTTGTAAGGTACGCAATGTTTATTAGAAGCACAGTCGGCGGGCATGACGTGTGACGTCAAAATGACGTGACGCCGACTGCGACCCGTTTTGTGTGTGCTTATTTTTAAGAGGAAACGCCATCTGACTTTACTTGATACAAACGTATTTCCGTATTCTCTCCTTGGATTATGGCACTATAGCAATACTTTTTTTAGACATTTACCATTGCCATGTCACTATTGTTTTGCTATTTTGGTATATTTTTTTTTTGGGTTCGGAAATATTTTATTATTTAAAGATTTGACTTTTTTTATGCGTAGAGCTAGAGGACTATCCAAAAACCCATTAAAACCCATTAAAACCCCCAGTTTTGTCCGCCGTCTTCGAACATACGGTATAAAATATGATTAATAATTTTGAAAAACGTTCAAGGCACAGAGAATTTAATTCTGATACTCTCAAAAATGAAAATATATCTTTTCAGTCTTTGGGTGCGGAAAACAAGACAACGACACCTCGATTTTATCGATTGTAGTAATGCATAATCCTTTTGACGTGCAGTTCTCTTTTTCACACAGTATGGGAGAGGCATCTGCAAGAGAGTGACAAACAAACTACTCGTATGTTCAAATAAATATATTTTCATTAAATTTCTGTGACACTGCTTATCTTCTTAAACCCGAAAATTTTTAATGAAAAATTATTTTGAACGCATTGGTTGTTATAAAATTAGAATTGTAAAAATCCTTTTATATTTTAAACGTTATTCCCGACTTGTGAATGTATCATATTTCTCCGTTAAAAACTAAATTTAGCGGGTAGAAATTTTTGAATTTGGTTTACGTATTTTTCTGTATTTTTTTTCATAAATATCTTGAATTTAATTTCATTTTATTCCAAAATACTTGTTTTGTTCAAATGATGCAGGAAGCTTTTCAAAGTCCAAGACCTTTTCAATTAACTCGCTGAATTTGGGTGCAATTTCACGCGTGATGAATTTTTTATGTGGCATCATTGTTTATTTTCCCTTGGGTGCACCGAATTTCCCTTGGAATAACAATATACATGCCGGGTAAACAAGCGCACGTGTACTTCGTGAAAGATTGATTGAACTATCAAGAAACAATAAAGGGTATCCCCAATGGGTGGGTTATTTCCTTTTCCTAGAAAAGATATATTTTCATCAATGTGTGATTGATAGTCTGACATTAGAATCTTTTTAGATAATGATTTCAATTAGTTGTTATTCCCTTTTTATTTACTAGGAAAAATCTCACGTTTATTAATTTTCTTTACAAATTCATTTTCTATATCTTTTATTTGATTTCATTCAGAATCGCGAGTAACTCAAACACTTCGCATATTTGATTACCGGCAGGAAGTAAGTTGGTTAATTTAGTTTACTATGCCTTTAGTTTGACCTAGTAAATAGAGATAACCTTTACGCTTTGACCTTTTAAATTCAGTAGGGAATATATTTTATAAGGATGTATCTGAATCAGATTGTTTGTATTTTTTTTTAATCACCAGGCATTTTTAGCGTTCACAATCCAACCTGATCGCTAAATACTAAAGGTGGCGGAAACTAGAATCGTATTCGTAGTAGCGAATGCACCGCTCTACGTAGTAGTAAGTACCTATTACGTCTTTCGAAGAGATTCCACAATAAGTACCCACTACCTACACTTACCCTACCAATACCTAGCCGTACTCACACTACGCTATTTTCGTTTTGATATTAGTATGTGCTTTTATCGATGTGTTGTATTTTATGGGCGCGAGTCTCGGTTGTGTTAGTAATTACGTTTCGTTGTGTGCGAGTATTTATGGCTGTATGCAGCTGTCTACGGCGCGGCGCGGCGCTACGGCCGTAGTACGGGGAAGATCGTTACGGCGGGCTTTACGTCAGCGTCGGATCGATGCGCGCCGGTCGGAAATATATACTTTACGACATAATACACACACAGGGGTCGGTGATATACAATAATGCGCCGGTTGGCAGTATGATAGTAGTTTAGGTGTATTATACTCGCAGCGCGAACTGGGTCACGATGCGCGCGCAAAGGACCCAAGCCGTCGGCGGCACTGCAATGTTCGGTGCATGGGGAATCACCGTCTATATTGCGGCGCTATGACCTACGCCGCGCCGCCGCGCCGCGCCGCTGCCTCCCGCCATGAGCTTTGCCGCGTCGCGTGGCTGGCCGAGATTTCACTCGGCTTTAATGAAAGCTCCACTGAGTTTTCACATTTTTTTACGTTTTCCGTATTACTCCCATTTTTTTGGTCCCGCTTCAATGAAATAGGAAAACTCGCACGGCACAATTTTAATATCAATTTTTAATGGTTCTGTGAAAATATATGTCTCTCAAAACATAAACTTGAATAATCGTTATTAATACTAAAATTAATTATTATAATATTATGATCAACCGACAATCACACCAGTTTTCAAAATGTATAGGATATCTATTTTCGGTACAAAAATGTATTCGTATTTTAATTTAGTTTATTAAGACAGCTTCGCACCTTACCGAATTTATTTTTGAATTTAATCATTATAAACCGATGCGGTACCACTGAGCTCGACATCACAATGTAGTAAAAAATGCGTTTAACTAATAAATTAGTCACCTAGAATAGAATATCTTGCGACCAAACTTATCCTTTATTCATTTGACTTATTTATATATATTTATAACATTATTCCTTTTCCACATCTAATGCTCATGGGGCACTGTATTTGTACACAAACCGCGGCGTACCTAGATCATTTTCGCTAAGATATAATAGGTAATATGATTAGTCTCCCGATTTCGGTGCCAGTTTAGGGACTGCGAAATATTCTAGTGTAAAAAAACACCGTTTAAATTAATATTTCATGTCCATGTCGGGAACCGAACTCAAAACCTCTTGCATGTTAGGCATACGCGCTGGCCATTTGATAACGAAGCGGAGATGTTACTGCGGATTTTTAGTTTTATTAGGAAGGAGAGTGGGAGTAAATAGAAAGATGGTGATATTTTTCCTTTTCAATATAATATATATGTTAACACGTATTCTTTTTTTTATGTATCCCTTTATATCCCAGAAAATAGAAGCCATGACCTCTCCTGCCGATTGCGTTACTAAGAATTTTTTATGGGTTGTGAGCTCTTTTCATGCCACTGCTTGGAATGTTGTTTCAATTCAGGCTCATAATGATGAACCCGCTATCTCCGGTAATAATCTTATCCAAAATATTATCCGTATTGTCTCCCCAGAGGCCTAAAAAGTCGCCAGAACTCGTAACGCCATTCGCTTTTGATGCGGAATAAATATAATCGCCCTCCATCCTGCACTGACCTTTCTCTAATATAAGTTTTTCAACTTTTTCAATAAAATTTGATGAAGTGACCTCAACGAGCCGTTCCCGACCGCAGTCATCTTCAATTGACTCTCTGCCATCTCTAAAAAAACTAATACTTTAAAAACATGATTTTTCCATAACAAGAGAAGAGTCCCCGTATTTTCCTGACACCTATTTCTACGTGATATGCTGTAATTTATTCAGTAAGGTGACAAATTTTATAAGGGCTCAGATCTCAATTGTTTTATATGTTTGTTGCCTCACTTATTCAGGTGTAACTTGGAAACCACTTTCCAATTTATGTGTTGAACCTACCCTCGTATGTATCAAACAAATCTTTAAAAAATAAAATATTTTATGAGTATTCATGAACCGATGAAGAGACATTTGTAGCATTTTGAATCCTCATTGATATAAATACGTTTAGTATGATGCGGTATTTTTTTAATTTGACGGTAATGCGCAATAATGTAAATCCTTACCTAATACACAAAATGTGTATTTTATAATTTTTTAACTATTTGGTATCGAAAATCAAAGTTCGTGCTTCAAATATCAATTTGATTCTTTTTTTGTTTTTTACAGAAACAAACAGTCGTCAATGATATAATAACATAAAAAAGATACGGTTTAAAGACAGACCAGCAAATATCTACACTTCATAGAGTTTTCACTAAGCGAAATATATAAATATTTTTTTGGGGTGCTAAGTTTTTTAAAATCGAAAAAAAATCATAAACAAAACAGAATTTCGGCCACGAAAAAAGAAGATGTGAAGAAACTTCTGGCCTACTGTATAGTAATAATAAAATAATATTATTTGAAATATACGAGTATTTTGTTATCATTTTATTTGAGCTATTATGTATGTAAAAAATATATAGGAGGTAAATACCTAAATGTGTATATTTACATAGGTACTTAGATATGTCAGTGGACATTTAATTTTACAAAAATCAGTTTAAATGATTTCACGCAATATGAAACTAATTTAATTCCCAACATAAATCAATTGTCCATACATTCCTATCACAAAAATATATAGATATTTCTTTTTTGTGAAAATTCGTAAATTCAGAACATTTTTATAAATAATTCTACTCATTCTACATTGTTGATTTTTAGTATACGAGTAGGGGTGTTATATATCTATAAAATGTCATTTTTATTTTATTTAAAATCGAAATAGTTTTATTTTCAACATGAAAAAACCTTCTCCTGAAAAATTTACATTTTGTAGATATTTCGCTTTGTTAAAACAGTCCTCAATTGGTCTTAGTATTGCCTTGTTACAGTTCAATTAGTCCATTAAAACGTCAACAAAATTTTATGACCTTTTTAATCTCTGAAAACGTACATTTCTACTAGGTAAATGTGCGTTTTGCGTCTTTCAGTGCTACGTATGTATTACTTAGTTGGGTTAGTACATTTCAACTTTCTGAAATAGCGTTGTAGGCAATGGATACTAATAAATGTTATTATGTAAAGAACTTTTATATTGATTCGTAGCAACTGACTGGTGCACTAAAAAAACGTAGTAGGTCAGTAGGCGTGTCATTTAGCTGCGCCACACATTTAACGTCGCGTCGTAGCATTCTATTATTACTCTACTACGCCACTCCTACGGTAAATCATTACGATGTTACATTATCATTTTAGAACTGCGTCATTGTTTATTTTTCCATAAAATATAAATTTGCCACCTAAGCAATACCTCTTATATTTACATAGGCTTGCCCACCACATACCACACACCGCATCTGAGGACATAAGTCTCCTTGGCGGTGCCCACATACACGGAAAATTTGCTCGTTGTCAAACGAGAAAAGCTGCCCGAAGGAGCTCTCTGAAATTGGTAGCCTAAGCATCTTTGTGCTGAATGAAAGTAATCCAGAAGTACACAATATGTACTTCATTGGATTGAGAAGAGAGGGAAATGAATTCTTCACTGACTGGGATTAAATTGATTGGACATGATCAATTCGCAAATGATTACAAAATTTTTTAAATGCCTTGAAATTTTTTTTAGAAGCCACCAGATCTGTATATCCGACAGGACCTATAACAGGGCCACGGATAGTAATGAGAAGCTCCATTTGGTAATCATTTTTACATATGCTATTTACATAGGGTATTTTATCTCTGTTCAGGCGGATGAAGAGCACAGTTTTATCTCTGAAATAAAATCAGAACCAGAACCCTTGAGACATCTTTGCCTACCATTTTAGAAGTCACGCGTTCGATTCCTGGTAGGGTTAACGAGAAATATTAATTTTAAAGAATTTTCGAACTGCAATATTTCATTGTTCCTAGACTGCCACCTGAAAAGTAGAGTCGGGTCACCTTACGTTTAAGTAAGGTATGATCAAAACTCGCTGCACTTTGTTTTTTATTTTTATTATTTGATTTACCTGTCCAGTGCCCTATGCACCATTATGCGAACAGAGGAATGATGAGAATGTAAATAATAAATTGTGTAACGTTTTTGTTTATATAACAACGCAGTCGTGTTCGATTACTTAAATCACCGGAAAAATATGTTAATAATTATATTTGAAATAATGCGATATTTATTTAATACAATGTATCATTTCTTTTCTTATTTCTTAAAATCTTAATGTTTTATTTCTAACTGAATTTTAGACCCAGTATCCAATACAGTATTACTCGTTCTTCTTTTTATTCGATGATGTTTTTATTTAACTTTTTGCATGATTTTCTGATTAGGATACTTTTTACTACAGGGATACACATTTTTTTAAAAGAAATGCTTAAAACCTTGGTCAACAAAAAATCTGTTGGTTTTAATGCCCACTTTACTCACAGTCTAACATTCACCATTCTGCCTTCTTCTGACTTCTTAGGGGTTGGAACAGTGGACTTGCATAAACACATTTGGACGTACTTTAGTAAGCTAAAGTAAGTGCTCAATACCTACCTGCAAAGATTTTATTTTCCTAAATGTGCATATTTATATACGTAAGCATTCTAAATAAAAACTTCGAAAAATCGTCATCCGTTTCCAGGCGGAAAAATGCAGTTATGTGTGTTTTTTTACTCGATTTCTATTGTAAGGTAAAAATCCTGAAAAATGAAGTCAATTTAAGTTGGCGCGTTCGCTTGATTACTGTGTTTGAGATCCCGAATTCGATTTCTGGCATGGTCAAAATATTTTTTTTATTTTAAAGTTAATGTTTGTTTAATGACCGTGTTTTATTTCACTGTCCCTGGAACGACCCCAGCGCCTACTTGTATATGGCGTCAGGAGAACTTAACGTTGGAAGTGTTTATGATCGTGCAATAATTTATTCGTATTTTCGCGTATACATGTTTTACTAATTCGTGTATTTTATTAATTTTTGTTTGTTTGCCAAATGCTAATGACCATAAAGTGAAATTGACCCTTGTATTATTTACGTCTTTTTCTTGTTTTTATATGAAAAAAAAAACAGCTTTGCGAAAATTTAAAAACAAAAACAGGAAAAGGCTTATTTCTATTATTTTCACGATTACAAAATATATAGGGCAAATAGTTTAATTAATACATGAGTTATCGAACTGCAATCGGTCTATGGGGGATTCGAATCCCCCCTTCGGTCCGGCTAGAGTAATTGAAAATCTCATTTAAATTATGTGTATGTGAGATTTTTTTATTAATTAAATAAAAATCAATAACAAACTTTGATTGACTCTTCTGTAAAGCTGCTTCATGACGCTTAGGAACTTTTTCCATTCTACCGTCGATATCTTTAAATTATTGGTACACTTATTATTTGTATTATTTTGTATTATTATTATATTAATTTATATTCGTTTTTTTTATATTATGTAATATATTTTTCATATTCAAGTGAAGTTATGTATTCTAAGCGTATAATATTTATGATCATATTTGATTATTTAAATATTCGTGCATTTAGTTACTTATCTATTTTTAAGTAAGTAGTATTATATTTTATGTAATAGTCTTCCAACAGTTTCAAACAATTACTTATAGTTTAAAACACAAAAAGCATCATCTTCGAACAGGCTGAGCCATGTTAGATGGAGACAAACTTAACGAGAGGATAATCCGTATTCATGTTCAAATGCTCTAGTATGATAATGATTCCTTGGGCCGCGATTATGAACCCTATCGTCATCGGTACATATTGAGACGTTTTAAACTAACATCGATGTGTTTGTATAAAAATGTGTGTGAAAATTCAAATTATCTTCGTCAGTCCGGTATAAATGAAATATAACCATTTTAATATTATCTAAGCCGTTCACAATTACTAAATTTGTATCAAACATGTCATTTTTTGATCGTATAACAAAATAAGCCGCAGCGTGAAAAACTCGGCGAGGAGTCTCAAACTTTAAAACGTTTCATTGATGGCTGTAATTATGCTATTAGTGTAGTATTCTACCATACGGGAAAGTAAAAATTAACCATAAATTCCCCGAATGTCGAGAGTTTACGGGTCGGGAACTGTTGACATTTACCCGAGCGGGGGCGTGCGCAAGCGAGACGGCGCGATAACGGAAACCAGAGAAATCTGAGGGTGAGAGAGAACTGGAAACTTCTTTCCCGGAAAAACTACCCACAGATCTAGTGAAAATGTACTGGTGAAAGCGAAAGAGAAAGATATTCAAACCGTCGAAGGTAACGAAAGTGACAGATATATCTCGTCGTGTCGCGTATCGTTTTTCCGAAAGTTTCCTCCACGTATAAAGATGTATTGGTTCAATCCAAAGGGGTTATGTTTATAGCAATGTATTATACATATAATTATCCCATCTGCGGGATTTGGGTTACAACTTTACTACGGCTGTGCTCGTAGAACGGCGCCTAACTGTACTATGTTGTCCAAATTTTCCGATGCTTCTGGTAAGTTCTTTTTTCGTTGGGGATACGTCGGGTGCTATTCTGAGTGCGGGCTAGTGGGTTATGTGTCGCGCATCCTCTGACCTTTATTCCACTCCCACCCGTAGATACGCGTTAACGTTATTGGAACTTATTTATAATATAACAAATAACCCTTTCTTCTGGTCGGTACTCGATTTCAAAGTAGCGTTAACATATTGCTTCCCTTTATCCCGATAAAATTCCTTATATTTGTTTTGACCATATTTCAGAATTGAACCGTTTAAAGCGGTTCTTTTTTGTCGTAGAAACTACCATGATTGCGTTTTATTTTCCATTATCTTTTTACAATAATTTTAAAAAAAACATATAATATTCCAATGGAGATTTTAGTAAAAAACTCATTTCGGCACAGGCGAATAACATTTTCTCGTAACGTAATTAACATTGTGTAGGTATAAAATTGACAGATAACATGAACAAAAAACAAAAATGTATCAAGTTAAATTTCAACTGAAAATTTTAAATATTTTGTTTTGGAAAGCCTATTGTTACGTATTGTACAGTTATATATTTTGTTAGTGGTATAATTGATAAGATTAAGAATAGGTCTCTATGATGGTTGGTCATGTAGAACGAACGGATGACGAAATAATGGTAAAACAGGTATAGCATATGGTGAGAATGAATGGTAACGTGGGACGAGGACGACCAAGGAAGACGAGGCATGATCGGATAAACCAAAATCTTAAGTCTGGTCATGTCAAATGTACGCAGAACCGAAGAGCATGTACGACAAGGTGTATATACGTTAAAGACGCTAATGTATGCCAGGATAGACGTGTGTGGCGGTCCATTCTCTCTGCCTACCCCTATGGGGAAATGGCGTGACGATAGTAGTATTATTAGTTCTTTACTCCTGATTGCTCTTTGATTATTAACAATATTACGTGTTTTTGTGTTATTATTAAAATATGAACATTTATACGTACTGTTTCCATTTTCACATTACGATATATCAACATATTACAACAGAGAGTAAGAATATTTCAGAGAAGGTAATACAGAAATCTAGGCATCTACAGGGCTTATGACCTGTCATTGGCTGGTTTAAGTGGCCACTTACACACCGTAATATTCACCATTCTGCCCATATTTGAACATCTTTATTCCTTCAATTCTTTCATCTGTTGATACTTTTAAAGTTAAAGAGCTAAAACCTTTATTTATGCGGGTGAGATTCATCTAATTGAATTATTTTACCTTCACACTAGGCAAAGCCTGAAAATTTTATTTTTTTTCAATTTCTATAGTTCTTCATAGACCAGATGGATTAATCAACAATATTTTGAGTTTGTCCAAATTTTTGTCGACAAAGACTGGGTTGGAAAAATTAAACATTTTCAGACGTTGCCTAGTGTCTAGGTGAAATAATTCAATTAGATAAATTTACCCGCATAAATAAAGGTTTCAGCTCTTTAACTTTACAAACATCAACAGATGAAAGAATTGAAGAAATAGAGATGTTTAAATATTGGCAGAATGGTGAATGTTACACAGTGTGTAAAGTGGCCACTTAAACCAGCCAACGACAGGTCATAAGCCCTGTAGATGCCTAGATTTACGGCAGGCGCCGTGACGCAGTTGTTTAGACGGCCAACTGTGAAACTGGCGTCGCGGGTTCGATTCCCGCCAGTTGTAAGAAAAAAATCCAAGATAGATTTTTTCTCAATCGATCTGGGTATTGTCGTGTATTTTTCATTACCTTCTTCCATATCCCCTCTATCCCACCTGCTGACAAGCCTTAAAATAGAGGCTTAGCGGGTTATTCCTAAAAAAAAAATTAAAAATCTATATTACCTTCTTTAAAATGTTCTTCATCTTTGTTGTAATATGTTTATGTTAACAGGTCCCCGGGGAGTTGAATTTAGTTTCTGTCTACAAAAATTTGGACAAAGTCAAAATATTGTTCTTAACGATATAGTTTTGTTAATTGGTTAGTTTAATACTATTTCTTCAGCTTTGCCAAATTTTCCCGAAAATTATTTTTTGGCGAGTTTCCCTCATTTTAGAGCTTAAACCTTCTGACTAACTGGTGCTATAACTTATTACACTAAATGAACGAGCATTCAAATTATGGTTGTGCGTCACACTGTCACACTACGTATGATGGTTGTGACGCAGTAGTAATAATATATATTTACATAGTTTATAAGACAGTTTCATAATTTTCACCATACTGAATACTTGTACAACCAATAAATTTCAAGGCAAATTGTAATAAATTATTCTTAATAGTATATGACAGTTCCGTCTACACATTTTCGATTTATAAAATTTTTGTTATTTATTTACACTCAAAACATGACATATCAAGTCCTCGGTTATATTAAAATGTTCAAAGCAGGCACAGTAGTAAAATATTAAAAATGCAAAAAATTATCCTACTTCATAACTTATTAAACTTTGTAAAGTTTGGAAAAATAATTCTTTTACATATTTATACAGTTTAAATATTACATTGGCTCAGAACCAATAACGGGTTTTCACATATTGTACATTGTAAGTAATAAATAAGTATTATATATTTTATTACTGTACACTGTGCAAATGCGTTTTATTAACATAAGCTATATATATTAAATATTAGGACTTTTTTTGTTCATTAAATTTATTTAAAAAGTTCAAATCATTATCGCACCAAGCTAATAAAAATTAATTTTTATCGGCGCGTTTCTAATAAAAATTAAAACATAATATATTACGGTAATGAACATATATATTGGCTTTGATAAAGAGACGCATTTAATAGAAGGAAAATTTGTGGAAATGTTTTTTTTTTCAATAAAAATAAATATTTGCGTTCTTATTATTTACCCAAATATTTGATTTTGAGGGCCATTTTCAACGAGTTTTAAATAACTCACTATTAGGAAATGGGAATCAAGTTAGGGTAGAGTAGGATTCGAACGACGGCCCTTTGAACCATGAGTCCTAGACACTGGCCATTGGACTTCAACCCGATATATGTCAAAATGAAACTAAGTATAAACGATGTATCTAATATTATGTTTTTTGAATGAACTCAAATTTAGTTTTCTTTCTTCATAGTTTTAAGCACGAATGTTTTTCACAAGTATATTTTTTCTTTTAGTTTTCTTTTTAACATATTATGCATGCATATAATTATTACAAAGCTTTATGAAGGTTAGCGATTAATAATGTTGTAATATTTGAAGATATGAGTGGATAAAAATGTTGTCTGACAAAAACAAGAAAACAGGGATATTTGGGGTTAAAGTTTTGAACAGCAGTAAAATAATAATTATTGATAACATTTATTAATTTAAAAAAAAAATATTTTCAACAATTTGTCACATAACCCCTTAATCCACTCGTATCTTCATTTCGGTGTCGTATATTTTATATATTTTGTCGGCCTCGTGGTGTAATGGTCAGCGCGCTTGCCTGCCACGCAAGATGTCTCGAGTTCGATTCCCGACATGGTTGATATGAAATATTTATTCGAAAGGGTGTTTATACATTAAAAATATTTCATAGTCCCTGGACTGGTACCTAAGGCGTGCGACTGATCATCTTACCTTCATGTAACAAAAAATATTGAGATACGCTACGATTGGTGTGCCAATGCAGTGCCCTATGCACCATTTGGTGTGGAAAGGGAATGATAATGATGACATATGTTTAACGATTTCGAATTTTACAGAAGCATTGATTTTTAGACAGAAATATACGAATGTACTATACACGATACTACTGTACTACGTACCTACATATATATTCACTTCTTCAAATAGCGTTTCACAAAATTGATTAACCATGAATTTAGTTCAGTCAATATTTAAATTATTAAATATTTGTGTTTACCTTCGAACGTTTGTATTATTCAGTTTCGGTGATAATAGGAGGCGCTATCGCGTCGCCTTTGCCCTTTCGTCAGTTCCAAGAATGAATTTCATAACGTTTGCCACCATTTATTTTCGCTATCAGTCGCTAGTATAACTATTAGCTATCAGTCGAGTTATTATTAGTAAACCCCCCTACTTCGTTAGGCTTTATGCCATGTTAATGTTCCGAGAATATGTCATAATAATAGATAAAACCAGGTGCGATTGGCGCCAAACGGCGACTGATATAAATCAATTCGAAGAATTTCAGTTAGTTAAATATTTTTCCGGCGCGCTCTTATCTCTTTAACTGTTTTGTGTAATACTTTACATTTTTTAACACTTTTCGTAGTACGGCTTAAATAAATTAAATTCACCTGTATAGAATTAAGTTATTTTTTGACAATCGCCTTACATATAGACACTCATTCGTTGATTAAAAAAAATATATTTATTTTTGTCCCGTTGTAATTTATTGGGTGTTAGTCTGTTAATTTTTTACGTATTCTCTTTCATTTTTTTGCCACACATTAGTCAATAATTCATAGCATTATCACCGCACACTGCTCAAATATCGCGAGCATTTGCCAGCTATATTCCCCGGATTGAACGCGGACACAAAGATGCGTCAAAAAATTTCATATCCGTCTACTCGACATTTCATTTTGAAGGCTTGTAATCAAATAAAATTTTGTGTACAACGTAAAAGCGAACACAATATCTTGAGATTAAATTTTTTTCTTTAAAATGACGTATAACTTTTACTATTTTGTTTTAATTTTGGTGCTCGTATGTCAACACCTAATACATATTTTGATGCTTTATTTTTTATATTACATATAAATGCTTTATCCACATGCAAATGACGCAATAAGTGTTTTCACACACAATAGTGCTCGTTAAATATAGACAATGACGTCGAAATACAACACATTCTGATTTTCAACACATTTTTGTACTAGAAATGATAGCTCTAACAACCGTACTTAGTTCATATAGCCCAAATTGCGATTTAAAAAAAAAAAAAACGATTTTTGTCGATAAAAATTAACTGAGAAAACGAGTTGTTTTTTAAAATTATTAATCACATATTTTCTTAATCAACACAATATTTATATTATGATACTTCGTTGTTTTCGCAATGTAAAAATATAAATAATAACAGTGTTAATGTTATTGTGCCTAATATGTTTGCTTATTTGTATATTTCTTTACCTTCACTGTTTTTCCAACAGATCATAATAGTACTATGCTTAACTTCTAATAAACGCCGATTTTTTCGACACTGAACTAAACTGAACTGAACTGAATGTAAGTATACGAATACTGATTAAAAGCGTAAATATTAAATTTAAGGGAATTCGTAAACATTTTCCTGACTCATTCATATTTTCTCAGCAAAAATAGCGAAAAATAATATCATTATCATTACGGATCGGATATTGCACCTGTGTGGTGAATAGATACATAAAATAATAAAATGACTAATCAGTAGAAAGGGTCAACACATTTACATACAAGACTTTCGAACTTTTCGACTTGTAGTTTTATTTTACCATCTCTTTAGCTTACCACCGTCATATCATGGAGAAAATTAGAAACTGCGAGTCAAAAAAATTAAAGCTTATACTGAAAGAAACCATACAAAAATTCACGTGTGATTATTTATTGTGTACGACGGAACCTCCGTTGAAAACGATAGTTTCTATATAGATTGCTAACGGATTTTTTCATAATTCTTTAAATCATTTTTGGCGTGTTTCATATTTAATTTTTGATGTGACTAATGTTTTTAAAATAATAATATCGTAGGGTAGGCACTGCTTATTTGCCTATATGGATCACATGCCACTTACATCCACATGGAAGTAAAAATGTGATGTTATCTTTTCAAATGTAATCAAGAAAATATACAAATAAAAAATACAGTTCTTTAAACGCTAAGTATGTAAATAAGCAAACGGTTTCGTCTATTGGGAAATTACTTCCAATGAATTTGATTTATCTGAGATGAAAGAATAAAATAGACAAATCTTGTATATACGTATTTAATTATTTATTTTATTTTGAATCTTGAAATAGGGCACACATGAACATATTCTTATGTGTGCTCTAATAATAATATCGAACATATATTTAATTTGAAGGTTGTTTCACTCATGTTTCTTAACCTTCTGTTTGAATTTCGTTTTGTTTCTTTCACATTTCATAATATATTTTTACTCTGTTATATAATGTAGAATTTTGTGACTTCGCCTTTTTTCTAAATGGCAGTCTGATTTTTACCTATTTTTTTTGGTATTGTGATCATGTTTTTGGTTGCTTTGATAAAAAAAATCTAAAATTCTGGGTTTATTTTTTTACTAATGAAATTATACACAGGTATCATCTATTTGTTTATACTCGCATGTTAGTGCTTTTAATTAATTTAACATTAAATGTACACTTGTGTGACGGATTTTTGTTTCAAAATGATTCATAAAGTATTTTTTATTAATTTTAATTTTAATTTTTTTAATTTTTCTTGGTTTATATGATAGCATATGATAGCTGTTAGAATATACTTATTTATAATATTCTAAATAGCTCGGGATTAATATGTTGTGTGGACTCGCCGCTCAATGCTATAGTGAATAAACAATCTCAAAGGTCTTATTGGATTAGTACAATCAACCAAATAATATTGTTGTGCCTTTATCGTGCCCGTGAAAAGCTAATATTGCTCTTTTGTAGGATACGAGGTACGACGAAAATATTAAATGGCCAACGATTTTATCAATGGCGCCGTGAGATTGTTATCTGTGTAGTGTTATGTAGGTTTGCTTTACACATTCACGCATACCAAAGCGCAATATCTACATCTACCTGATTCTAGTAGTGTGAGATAAAACAACGCGTATATCATAAGTGTTTTGACGTCTATGATGATACAGCGAAATTTCACCGTCTAATGATTCCTAGGAAAAACGTCATAGGTTTATTCGTCGCCATTGGTTTATTATGCCACTTGAAATAATCAAAAACAAGGCTCAATTACATTTAATAATGATCTGATTTGACATTCCCACCAATATAACAAACAATAGCAAAAATTATATTTATAAATATACTACTTTAAAAAAATAAAATAAAAATATTTATCATCGTCATTCCCTTATCCGATCCTGTTTGTTTTGTAATATACTGCATTGGTTCACCAATCGCAAACTCTCTCGGTCATTTTTTTAATGATCAGTCTTCATCTTCAGATGCCAGTCCAGGTACTATGATATATGGGCGTAAAAAGTCATATTTTTTAATAAATATCTTGTCATATCGGAAATCAAACTCGAAACCTCTTGCATAGTAGGCAAACTCGCTAGCTACTAGACTACGACGTGAACAAAACTTATTAATGATAATAGCAATAAATATTGATGGATGAACAATAACAATTCAAATTAATCTACGAAGTGTCAAATACTATATGTTCACGCCAGCTGGTGCAGGGTTCTCGCTTCGACGGTCTCGCCAATCTCGGGTGACATGCGAACGAGGAGAAAGACACACAGTTTCTTCAAAATATTATTTATTATCTAATTCCGCAATGTCACATTAATCTAAATTGAAAATAGTCTGAAAAAGTTGAGCGGGCACATATTCATTAAATACACAAATCAGCTCAAATAAAACCACAGGGCAATCACACCCTCACACTCGCAACTCGTAACACTCGAGGATGCGTACAAGCCTCGCCTGTCACTTAGGACCTTCCGTCATTGTCTCTAGAGGCTCACTATTGAATGTCACAGAAATAATAATTATTGCAACTATCCTGCAAGATAACTGCAGTTTCTTTAAATGATTACCTAGGTAAACACATTTACCTAATACACGTAACACTCGAGGATGCGTACACTCCTCGCCTGCTACGGTCTGACTTTCCGTCAGCAATTCTACAAGCGCACTTGCAGACTTCAAGAAGAAGACTAAAGCTTGTTCCTTTCTCACAAGCTTTCCAAAACCTATTTCGATTACATTCTACAAAAAATACTGATATTTTAGTGCCAAACAAAATATTTCTAAGACCTTTTCAAACAATTACAAGATTTCTCTTCCTCAATAAATTAAAATTATATGTGATATCCTGGACACAAAACAATAAACTAAACTAGGATCTTAACACTTAAGTATAGGACAAATGCCCGGTTCTTTAAAATATTACATAAAAAATTACAAGGGTACAAAGTATACACAGTCAAATAAATATCTCAACTACAGTAGACAACATTTAAAAGGGCATAAAACAATAATTCACGATATACGACACTTTTGAAATAAACATGTTGCAAAGCAAAACAATAACATCCGAAATCGCTAGTCGGTTTACAAAATTGACCAATAAAGCGTTCTTTGTAAAGTATTATTTTAACCCGCCAAATCTTCGGAACGAAGTTAGTAATTTAAATGCGTTCTGTAAAGAATCATTTAATTAACGAAATATTGCTAAATTTAGTTTTGGCCCCAACACTATATTTATATAGAATGAATCATTTATTTATTGAGTTGGCGTTTATTTTGGAGAACTCCATATTTTTATCTTGATATTCAAATCAAACGCTGATTTGAGTCTACTTATTTTATTTGTTTTTTTTTTAAACAAAAAACAAGACAACTGTTTCTTAGTTTTAAGCCTTTTCCAACTAAATATTTTGATTAGTTTAAAATTGCCCTGCGAAACAATTTTTCGTTTTAAATCAAATTTAAATAATACATTAGTCGGGGGCTCAAATCACTGTTCGATTTTACTGTATGGATGGAATGTATAATGCCCATCATTAGTCGTGTGTATATTTATTAATTACTAGTAACTATATAAATTCTTTCATTTTCGTATAACTACTTATTTATATATAATAATAAATACCCGTAAACCTGCATGCTTAACATGTTGGACTTTACTTATAAACCCGGTATGCATTTATGTCTAGGCATGCAGACCGTTTGTAAAATATTGTATTTTTATTCACATTATATTCACGGCATGTCGTGCATTTTATTTTACCTTACAAAAAATACATATTTAATAGAAACAAATACTTCAAATATAAAGTAAAAGAAAAAATATGTACGTGGTTGTGCAGCAGTATCATACCAATAATATATCAACAGCTTGTAAAAATAAAATTCAGTATTTTCATTTATAAATTTCAGAGTTAAATAAAGGAGCCGTGTATCTTTAAATATAGTAGATTGAACGAAAAAGGTGCAGAATGCTACTATAGTATTGTTAATTTAAAATAAATATGAATATATTTTAAATGTTGTTTTCTTTGTGTTTTAGCTATATCAATGGAAGGATAATTTTGTGGGTAAAAATAATCATTGCTCTGAAATTTGTTTTCTACACAGGTGACCCTAAGCTTTACACTAAAAGCAATCGAATAGAGACTATTTGGCGTGAAATTCTCTTGTGCAAACTTTCCATAATTTATCGTCACCTTGTAGCAATCAAACGAACCTAAAGTCGCTTTGAAAGTGATGTCATAAAACGTCTTCGGTTTCCTTCTCACGAAACAGAGTATGTCCAAATGCTTGCAGACTGGCTGGATTTTCTCCGTAAGGAGTTGTTCATATTTACATTTGTTGCAACAGAGATGTTCAGAATAGGCAGAATTATGAATTTTACACCGTGTGTAAAGTGGCCACTTAAACCAGCCAATGACAGGTCATAAGCCCTGTAAATGCCTAAACCCCATATATTTCCTTCTCAAAATGTGTTCCCTCTCTGTTGCAACAAATTGAAATATGAACAACTCCTAAGGGAGAAAATCCAGCCGGTCTGCAAGCATTTGGACATACTCAAAACATTGTCGAATTAACTACCTGGTAAAAGAAGAAGTATAAAAAATTGGAAAATTGTTTTCAGGCGTTGCCTTTTACTTCACAAAAGTCGACAGATGGAAAAGTTGAGGAAATGTGGATGTTTAAACATAGGCAGAATGGTGAATGTTACACCTTGTGTTAAGTAGCCACTCAAACCAGCCAATGACAGGCCATAAGCTCTGTAAATGCTTAGACTCCCATATTCCCTTCTCAAAATGTTTTTCCTCTCTGTTGCAACAAATAAAAAAAACTAAAAAAAACTAAATTCATAGTTATTTGTACGAGTACATTGCTGTCAGTCATCTGGCGCGCCTAGTGTAAATATTTACTTGAAGGATTTAAAATTCCAAGTAAGGCAGCTTACTTGGGTGAGAAATTTTATCACCTCTAACCTATATTTGAATGCTTGTATAATATTTTAGTTAGTTTAGCGCGAATGGACTTATTTGAATTCACTCATTTTATGCAAATTATTATTCGTAAAAAATTCGTGACTCGAATCGTTATTTTTTTAAAGAAAATGCTTCTACTTTCGATGTTTTATAAGGAAGCAGCAATTAATACGAAATTGTTTTGCTGCACAGTTTTCAAAATTTATTTACTACTTAATTAACAATATATGCTGCAATAATTGATACATCAGTGGAGTACCTTATGCAGCAATAGGTGCGGGTAAAAAAAGAAAAGAAGAGTTACTACCTACATTTTGTTCACACTGGAGTGATAAAGGAAATGTGCACTAGGATTTGAAACAATATTGACCCCTTTATAATATTATTTTCCTACCGAAGCGAACGCCAACGTTTTTATTTGCCAACTAAAAAATCAGTATTGACCATTTTTATATTTTTTATTTATCGTTTGCTTTTAGAAGATGAAACGTTTATTTGCTTTGATTAAAATATTTTTTATTTTTTATTCCTGAATATTTAACTTCCGGTTAAAAAACCCACTATTTTAATTTAAATATTTACACGTCAATTAGAGTGATGGCGAATTTCTGAACGGACCTTGAATTTTCTCGCTGAAATAAAAACTGCTCACGGGAAAGTGACGCAAGCGCTAACAAACAACGAGATGAACGCTCCGTCATATATTGCGTCACTGATATCGTCGAATTTTTTTGCAAGCGCCAGCCTATATGATGACATAATTAGCATTATCATTGTGAATTCACGATTAATTTACAAAACCAATGTCAACCGTCAAATCGCTTGCTAATTTTAAGAATATTTTTAATTGTCACAAAACTCTTTAACTCGATGAACCATCGCCAACTCACACCTGGAAAAACCTATAAAAACATTAAATCTATTAATTTTTTCCATGCTGAGCTTACTAATTTCTTAAGTAATTAAATTAAATAAACTCAACAATGATGCCATCACTACTGCTCATCGTCGAACCGGATTTTCCATAATATACCCGGTGTTGATTTACACGGGAAACTGTGTAACTCCAGTTTCACAACTATAATATGTGTTTTATTTTACTTAATTAGTTTTTTTGCAATGAGCCCAAGGTTAGTACAAACCAAGTAATAATTTTAAAAATAAACAACACGAATTTTTATTTATTTTTAAGGACATGTAGAAACCAAAAAGCATGCTGCAAATCAAAATCAAAAATAAAACTTAGCGATTATGATTGCATGTTGTATATTTTCAGAATCAAGAAGTATGTATTTTATATTTTGATATCAAACTAGTTTTCATTGCACAATTTATGAAATCACGTAAATTCATATTCACTCCAACTAGATTATTCTCTTCTAACCGAAGAACAAAATTAGTGTTAGGTTTATATCATTATTTTTTTATTTATTCTTGCTTATTACATATTTATGTATGCACATAATAAGGGGGGTTATACAACGCGAGAGCGTTTAAACATAAATACGTAGTGTCCTGATATAATCCAGTTTGGTCAGTCTCTATCTAGGGTGGCTCAGTCTATTCTAAAATGGTGATTATTTTTTCATTTTTCCTCCATTTTGAAATCTAGTTTAGTACCTACTGTTATTTTTTAATAAGTTTTTTTTTTAGATATCATTGCTTGTTATTTAATTTTCTACTGGATACTTTTTGAAACTAAAATTATATAAATATAACTGTTTGTCTTTAAACCAAAAGTGCTACGTAAGAACCAGTCGGCCAGACAGTGTTTTCAGATGAGGGTCGCCTTCTCTCCTACAATCATGCGACCGGCAAACTTGCATTTAAACATTATATAAAAATAAAGCGGTCAATCAAAAAATAATATATTGAAATATGTTTAAATTTAAAAAACCAAACATAAAAATAATATAAAAATGAAAATATAAAATATTCTGGAGAGCGGTACAAAATTCTTAAAACAGTAAAGTGGATGTATAACCGCGGTAAAAAGGAAAATATGAAGAAATGGTGACGAACGATAGTTGAATAAAAACGAGACGGAAGGAATACTTTGAGAAGGTATGTGAAACACATACAGAAATTATAAGCACTCCAACACCTTCTCACGTAAGTTTAAATGCAGATGATGGTACGACAGAAATAAGTATGGAAGAAATAAGTACTGCCAAATATATGAAGGATGGAAAAGCGCAAGGTTTTGATAATGTTGCTAAAGAGTTTATAAAGGTGGGCGGTGAAATAATTGTGTATGGCTGCACAAGCTTTTTAACCGATGTTACGAGAAAAAATACACTCCTCCAGATTGAAGAAGGGCTGTTGTTATGCCTCTACACAAAGAAAAAGGCTCAAGGGTGGAATGCGGAAATTATAGAGCACAGCCTTTTGAGCGCTGTTGGCAAAATGTATGGAAGAATTCTCATTGATAGAGTTAGAAAAGTTACTAAGGATAGAGTATGGAATATACAGACTGGTTTTATGAATGGAATAGGATGTATGGATCAAATATTTGCTGTATAAAATATTACGGAAAAATTTCTCGCTAAAAACCAAAAGCTTTTCTGCGCATGTGTTTATCTGCAAAAAGCGTTTGAGAGAGTTGACAGAGATAAATTATGTAAGGGAAGGTGCTTTCGAAGAATTAGTAAATAAAGTTTTCGCCGATTGTTAAATGTTACTACAATGCGTTCGAATGTTAAATAATCCCATGTCAATGTTGTTAGTGACCTGTCGGTGAACCGAGTAAACGTTCAAATTTTGTTTATGGTAGTAGGCACACTGAAATGATTTTCGTGAAAACTTATTGCTACGCACACGTAAAGCAGAGGTTATTAAATATTCAAATGGACTGTAATTCTGAATAACACAATTATTACCGACATTTCGTATATTATTTTTGTGTTAACGGTGACTCGAAAATGCGGTATCAACATTTTTGTACGTGTTACATTTAAATTAGATAGACAACATTGTTGATAACTCGTAACCAAATATTTCCATCCAGGTATCAAATGAATACTCTAGTTTATAATATTTATGTGACTTCCTAAGTAAAGTACTACTTATTTAGATTCATATCTGGTTCTTACGTGTTTATATAATATTCCATATTCATCGTGAACAATACACACCTGTTTTACTTTTTCTGTCCTTCGTGACATAATTACTCGCTACCTACCTTAAGATCTTGATAATAATTGTATTGTTTGATTTCAATAATAGCCCGCACCTCTATTATTTCATATGCAAGTAAGTTTCATTTTAATACGCAAGACTCCATTTATTCTTCTTAATAATAAATTAGTCAGTAAAATGGTTTGGTTTCTTGATTCCCTGCACATTAGTTCGCGTTTATTCAGTAGGATTCTTTAAGACGACATTAAAAATACTTATATTATTGTTAAAAGTAGATAATATACATATCGCGCTGGAAAGAAAAAAGTTACCAAATATCATGTAACAACTTTACAGAAAAGCCAATATATATTTTTTTAATTAATAAAGAATCTCGTGTTTTGAATTTTTATTTAAATTTCGCAAGAACCGTGTCAAAGTAAAACGTATGTATGCGATTTTTTTTTTAATTACAAGAACAAAAAAACTTTAATTCGCGTTTCTGTAAAATTGCAACATGTCGCTTGGCAAGTTTTTCCTCTCCAGAGTCGATATATAACATACGCATGTATGTACGTATGTTTTGTACTGATCCGTATATTTTTTTATTTTATGCGGCTATAAATTTTATAAAGATTCATACGGGTGCATGTAAAACGTCATGAAAACTTGTCGTTTTAAAATTAACTTTACCCCAATATTGTATCGTTATGTTTTCTACTAGGGTACTTGAAGAGTAAGACTCATCACCTGTTACAGGTGATCGAACTACGCTGGATTTGGTTTAACAATGTATCGCCTTATGCACCACTGTGTGCGGTGTGCGGAAAGATTGGTGATGATGATGATGGTGTTTTTTTAATATATTTATTTTCAACCTATCTAATGCACTTTGCCTATTCTAACATTAAAAAATACAACAAAAATATCGCTACTCAAAGTTTTAATGTTCACCAGATAATTATGTACATTTCGTGAAAATATAAAATTGTGGGTATTTTAATTTATGTGATTATAAAATAAGTATAGAAATATGCGATTGTTTTTATTTTTAGAATCATTTGTATTCGATTCATTGAACCTCGGCCGGTACACATTTGCACTTGTTATAATTTTTGCACAAAATAAAAAAAAATACGATCTTTTATTTATATAAATCTTTGTTCAGTGGTGAAATATGAACATCAAAAAGATCTTCATACGATATTATTTTTATTTTATTTGCGTACATATTTACTCAACTGACCTATCATTCTGCGGTTCGTGTTGGCCAATCGGCTTGACCTTGTCAAATTATGCGAAAAAACTGTATATTATATTTTTTACGACTCTAAGAATAATATTACGGCTGATAAAATGCACCGACATTTGTAAATGTATCTGTTCTCGCTAACCAAATGTTTTGCATGCATATTTATGATACTTTTACTGTCAGATAACCAGTCTATTCTCAAATGGAATTCTCAAATGTTTATTTTTTTCAATTTGCATTATCCACTACGCGGAGATGATTTTTATCTTTATAATCATCGTATAGTTTGTTTTTTCACATACTTAGTATTTGATTTCAAATTATCTTAACAATTTAAAATAAACAACCACATTATTTTTGTTTTTTTTCGGTTTGTCCCTTTAACTCTACGCCATGGATAAACAGTTTAATACGCAGTTCCTACTCCAATACATCAAAATAATTCAAACCTCCTGAAATTACATATAGTAAGCACCTTTCCGTTTTAGTTGTTTAAGAAAAATCATTCGTATATTTTTGCATCGACGATATTTTTGCACTTACCGTATTTTTTTATGCCTCAGCTCAAAGTTTTCTTAGCTCATCACATAAACATTTTTTGACGTAAGAATAATACGGATCTCGTATTTTTTCATAACTGTAACAATTTTAATAGAAAATCAAATATAATAAATGTAATCAAAAAATATCTTTACTTTTCTAAAACCAGTACGAAACGATTTAAATGGTAAAATTTCGTCAGATTGTAAATATTTTATGAGTATAGGATTAAACGAATCATTTGTATTAAAGTTTTGGCTCAAAGGTCAACGATATCACTCGTGAAAATATTGTTGATTTATCATGAACTGTTTCCAAATAATGTGGTTTTGTAAACATGATTCTTCTCTGTCTTATACATATTCATTGAAAATTTGATTATTATACTTGAGAACAAAAAAATATATTTGTGTTATTTTTCTAACCTTGTTTAAAAAACCTTATTTGTTTTATAAATTTACTAAATGACTTGTTTGATCATAGCTAAGTTTACATGTTAAGAGGAAAACTAATTCTAACAAATATTGCCTTTTCAATAGTTTATTTTGCCATTTTTGAAGGTGGTGGATTTTCTTGGAAGTCATGCGTACATTTAGTTTCAAGCCACACGCGTATCGAATAAATTGTAATGAAAACAATAATTTTGCACACATAATTCGCACAATCGTTCACCTCTGAACAAGCTTTTCATAATTTAAATAAATTAAGTTACATTTTTATGTTAAAAGTAATTAGTCGATAAAACTATTATTTCACTTCATATTACATATATTATTTTTTCTAATGTGTTAACATTTTATTATGCATTAAAAATTTCAATCTTGATTTGTTTATTGTTTTTTTTTATTTTTCAAAACATCCCTTTTTGCCTATAGTGTTATCATTTTATTAAAAAATAACGGTTTTTTAAAATTCGTCCTTACTTAGACGAAATTTTTATTTACGTTTTTGGTTATTTAAAACAGATTATAAATAAATAGATCTTATAGAACACTCTCCTATAAAAATACTTTCAATTTATTTTAAACGCAGTATATTTTAGCTTTACGTTGCATACCTTTCTTATGTACGTGTATTATGTACATATAGGTCAGAAAAAATATACGACAATAACAAAACAATATCAGCATGTTATCATAAACCAATATTACAAAAATATTTTCTTTGTTACTTTTTACATAACCCTATTGTAATAATAATTTTCTGATAAAATAATATTCGACGCAGTTTTTTTCGTATTATTACCTAATACAATCCGATATCAAATCTTGATAAACACTGATAAGATTAATTTTGGCCGTGAACGTGGGGTCTAATCCAAAATATACTTGAATTTACAAGTATCAAAAATAAAATATACGATTTGACGATATAAAAATAAACTCCGTAGTTAGTAACCTATCAATATTATTAACAATTTTAACAATTTCTAGATTATACATATTGTGTACCTACGTTTAAATTTTATTGGACATAATATTATGTATATGTCTATATGTAATTCTAAGGGAACTTTAAGTTCTCGATTTATTTTTATTGATTTTCCCTTAATTGTTATTGATATTTTTGTTTTGTCTTGCTTCCATACATATCTTTTTGGTGATTAGTACGCGTTATTTTTAACGTAATTTTATAATTTGTTACTTATCTTAATTTAATATGAATCGCTAAATCCCCTTCATTTTGCATTGATCTAACAAAGAAGTATAAAATGCTTTGTATCTAAATTTGTTGCGACAGAGGGAAAACATTTTTGTGAAGGAAATATGAAGGTCTAGGTATTTACAGAGATACAACTACACTAACTATACATATAATATTTATAAAACATATTTAATTGACAATATTTGTTTTCTGTCATTATTTAGTATTAAAAGATATTAACAAAAAGTCAAAGAAACACTAGTAAGACATAAAACAATATTTTTGTATGCAGGTGACCCTCGGATTTCGCACATTATACTTTCGTTCATTTAAAAAAAAATAGTTTCTTACAATTTTTCATCGATAATTCAAATTGTTTGCTTCCATGTAGTAGTTCCCGCGGTCAAATAGTGATTGTTATGTTTAAACGATATTAACTGAGGAAAATAATTCATAAATAATTAATGACTGGGATGGTTTGCTTTCCCTCATGAAAAATATTTTCGCTCTCTGTTGCAACAAATTAAGAACAAAAAGCATTGTTATCCATTTTTATGGAAATATTATTAAGATATTATTGTTCAGATGATGTAAATATGAAAAGGTTTCATTTTCTCCCATCCGATAATTTGTATTTTGTCGTTTCATGCATCATTTGATTGATCGTTTCGTTTTCGCGTCTTACACCTGAAAGGTAATCGATTCCGGATTCAATGAGAAACTTATCTTCGGCTTGATGCGCCCCAATTTTATGAAATTACCCTAATTCCTACCCGGCGCCCATAAGAGCCTAAGAGCTCTGGAGGGTGAGCTACATAACACCTTCTGTCTGTAAAATTATGTTTTGGGGAGGAGCCATTTATCAGTAATCACCAAATACACCCATTTAGGCGCCGACAATTTATCACGGCAGACATGAATCCATTCAAATAGACACACCTTTTTTTGCCCGCATTATAACGAAAATTAATTCCATGTTATAACACCCGTAAATAAACGGCATGCGGCTCAGAGTTATTATTTAATTACACTTACCCTAAATATAATGATAAGCAAACATATCCTTATAATTGCTTATTCAACCTTTTTAAATACTTTATTAATTTTCATATATCTGTGGCTTGGGTCTAAAAGGGCCAATGTCGTAAATCACAACATTACGGCAGAGTAATTTTACAGCTATTTTGTGACGTTATAATAAACTGTTTGAGGTGTTTCAAACTATTTTCGAAATACAACTTTTTACATGTGTATAATTTTTTTAAATGCGTATTTTTTAATTGACATCAACTCTCAACAATATGTTGGCTAGTAAAAAAAAACAATAATTTGAGATAAGCCTTTTTAGACTCAAGACTCAGATATTGTAATGGGACATTACATTGATCCTTCAACATTCTTAAAAAGAAAGTAAATTTTAATATTACGCGCAAAAAAGCTTGATCTACTTGCTGTTTTGTCTCTCGTCACCTCCCCCCGCGTCTTTCTTTGCCAGCTTTTCCCCGCACTGGGCCTACGTTTAAAGCTTCTAGAAGGTCCTACCCTCCGCGACGAGTTCCTCTCTCGCCTACCCATCACTGGTTTGCCTGTCTGCTTGGCCCGATTGATCGACCACCACGGACCAAGGCGTCGGTTTTACGTTCGAATCTGTCTCGCCGAGTTTGTCTCTTGCCGTTGGATCTTGTGTCCTTTTATTTCAGTTGTGACATTGTTCATAACGTGTGAATATAAATAAATAAATATATTGAACCTGTGTTGAGAGTTTTAATGGAATAAAATTACAATAAACAACTCATATTATTTGATTCGAATCATCATCATATCACTGAATCGATATTCCAATTGCAGTGTATCATATTTTTAAAACCGATATTTAATCTTTTCGTATATACCTACAAACAAGCAAGTAGATCGGTATTACGATTAAGGTGCCAGTCCAGGGACTACAATTTAAAAACACTGTTTTGAGTATGTTTCATGTCAATCTTACCTCTAATCGAATTTGAAACCACAAACATGCCAGGCGGACAAAGGCTGCCTATGTTGAAAATCTATTCATTATATGTGCATTTTTTGTTAACTATCGTTTTCCAAACAGTAAATAACAATAATGGTTTATTAACAAAAATTAAAATTTTTTTATCTACTACATACATACTTAGGTAATAGATTTCTCTGGGTTATGTCTAGTCTGCCTAACTAGGTACAACCTGTTTGAAGGTAGACATTTTTATGAAAAATAAACAATAACATGAGTACCTACTAGTTAATTAATTATAAAGTTATACAATATATATACCATTTACTATTTTAGAATATTTTTAGTAATTTTTCCGATGAATGAATGTTAATTATCCTAATTTGTTTTTTACTGGGTGTGAACATAAATTGGTTAGTCCGCCGCGTGGTGTAATGGTCAGCGCGTTTGCCTACCATGCAAAAGGTTTCGGGTTCGAAACACGGTTGATATGAAATATCGATTTCTTATTTATCTACATTGCAAAGTATGTTATATTAATATTATCCACGACAATTTAAACACTATACAATGACCAAAAGGATCAAATTTACAAATATATATATATATTCATGTATGTATTTATTTATTTAACACTTTATATACGTATACATATACAGTTTATACACATATAAGGGCGGGAATATTGCTTTTAGGCAATTTCTTAATTTCTTTAGTACATGGACATATGGAATCTTACAATTTTACACATTTTTTTAAAAAAAGATAAGGAAAATAAAAATACATAAAAAAAAAAACACTATACCATGAAGAATGTAAGGGTGTTTATGCATATGTGTGTGTATATATGTATGATTTTTTTATGTGGGGATGTGTATGTATACATATATGTTTGTAATAATGTACGTATATGTGTGTTTGTGCGTGTATGTATTTGTGTATGTGTATGAATGTTTATAAGGGTGCACACGTGTGTGAGTATGTATATGGAGATATATAAATACACAAATATATTAGTCTGCCTTAGCACGGGCCTCCTCCTACAAGGCATATATTTAAAAATAAAAATAAAATTTAAAAGTGTGTTTCACTAAAATATTTAATAGTATCTGGACTGGTAACTGAAATCTAAGACTGATCATCTTACCTTCATGTAACAAATACAAATTATCAAGATACGCTGCAATTGGTGTACCAATGCAGTTCCCTGTGCATCATTAGGTGCGGAAAGGGGAGGATAATGCATGATGAACATAAGTTGTGTCCGATTTTTTTTTAATAAGTACCAAAAGTTCCCGTAAAACATAATGGTAAAAATTATACCCCATTCGAAATATGTTTTTCTGTTCTACAAGATAATGTTTGCATACGAGTTTGCTTTTACGTTGCACATATTATTTTATTTTACTCTTGTTCTCTTCATTTGAAAAAAACAGGCATAACTTATGTTAACTACTAATACTCAAACGAATTTTTTTTATACTAAAGGGCTGTGAACATATAGACAATACATTAGATATTTATTTATTTATTTATTTATTTATTTATTTGTTTATTAACGGACATTGTCCATGTATACAATTTATAAGGTTTAAATATTACAATAAAAGAATAGTTTAAAACATTTTTAAAAAAAGAAAGAAGCATTGACAAACATAAGGGACATCGAGACAAGATCTGGACTATTTATTTAGTGCTCGTTTAAATCGTTGTAAACTTGAACCAAAAAAGTCCAGATCTTGTCTTGAGTTAACAATACGACAAAGGCGGGTCATTGGAGAATTTAGGCCATAGTTTGTTCTTTGCTGATCAATGAACAGTACTTCATTGTTTCTCAATCTACGAGTCGGAATATTGAATTTTTCTTGTCCCAGTAATGATGGAACATCGATTATACCATTTAGTATGCCGAACATATATATGGAGTCAATATTAGTTCTACGTTTTTGTAGACTAGAAATGTTTAACATTGACTCTATTTCAGCATAAGAATAATTATCTCTCTCTAGTCCAAGCATCCACGCTATTTTTCGAAGCAATCGATGTTGGACTGATTCAATGTGATTTATGCGATATATGACAATATTGTCTTGTCCCAGCTCCATGAACTCCGTGAATATCCTCGTGGGCGCGGTACAAAACGCTGGGACAATACGAAAATTCGGCTGCAGTTCACACGTGAGCGCTGCGAAAATGAATACACGAATTCGTTTACTAGGAACGAGTTCACGAAAAATATTTTTTAAATTTTTATTCCAAGATGTATTGAAACTATTATAGAATAAACTTAACAAAAAAAATGTTTTATTTCTGTCTCCAAAAATCCTACATAGTGATAACTCAAAAACTGAATTTTTTAAGTCGTCACTTTAGAAATACGTGTGCAAAATGTCAACAGGCTAAAAAGTTGAGAAAATACAGATGTTAAAACATAGGTATCAAGAATGGTAAACAGTGTGTAAAATGATCTCTTTAATCAGCTAATGACAGGTCAAACGCTCTGCAAATGTCTTGACTTCCATATTCCTTTCTGGATTATTTTCTTCTCTGTTGCAATAAATGTCAACCTTACGTCCCTTACTAAGCACAAGATTTCCTGTTTTTTTAGAAATGCGCGGTGAATTCAAATATCAAAAGTTAATTTTAGAATAGAATATAAATATGTATTTAAACTGCAATAAAAAAACTTTCGTACATTGAACAATAAAACTAAATAAAAAATATGAAAAATTAATATCTTGGTGTTATGTAGTAATTCTTAAAGTTGGCTTTGCGGGTTCTAGTGTCTGTAGCATATTTCTTTAGTTCGCCAATTTTGGCGGCGCGGCGCCGCGAAGGCCGCTATTTTCGTGGCGTCTCACGTGACCGCGTCGGGACGCTGTTCTTGACTCGTGACGCCCGCAAATCACATTTCATCACGCGAGCGTCAAATAATGTTCAACACCAACATTCATTTATTTCATTTTCAATGTACATATCATCATCAAAATAATAAGTCATATAAACGACGAACAACAGCCTAGTAATAAACGATTAGGAATTGATGGATGTTACTTTCACTTGCGGCCCTTCTAATGTGAGAA
Organism: Micrasema longulum; assembly: GCF_059751315.1. Classification (NCBI taxonomy): domain Eukaryota; kingdom Metazoa; phylum Arthropoda; class Insecta; order Trichoptera; family Brachycentridae; genus Micrasema; species Micrasema longulum. Next base: position 80,979 of record NW_028279272.1, read on the forward strand.
ATGTTGTTTTTTTAAATGAACTAGTAAATATCGTCCTCATTCCTGTGTAATACGTTATTATACCTTTATTGTTTTCTAAAATTATATTTTATTTTGCAAAATTATATTTTGGCTAAGGTACCTTAGTAATAAAAAAAGTTTCAACAACAACATAGTTTTTTGTTAACCTTGTGTGTCAATTCAAACCTAATCAACTCTAAACGGAATTCTTTTTTATAACTGAGGCACATCATTGGATTCATGCACTAATAACTAGATTGATAAATTAACGATGCGAGGCGATAACTCAGGGTCTAGTTCAGGGTAACTTACTTGTATTATATATTCAAATGAGAAAACAACATTTTTAACTTGAGCATAGAATGCGGTAGCATTATTATGTTTCCTGTTTCAATGAGAGTCTAAAACCTTGCGGGAAACCCACTTGCACAACGCCGGTGGTACTCCTCAAGAACTGCACGCCTCAAGTTAAAATAAAAAGAAATTTTCTAATACATCTGAGTACTCGAAATTCCTGTTTGTGACATGCGTTTTGCTATTTATTTTTTTAACGGCTGTAGCCAATTTGTACAAAAATTTGTAAAAAAATAACATTTGAAATGCGCGTCTTAAAACATGCTTTTTGTCTTATACTTAGTTTCAATAACAAAATCTTATTTTATTTTACCTCTAATTCTAAATATTTTATATTTTTTATTTATTTATTCATATTTTTCGCTTACAAACTATAATTAATAATAAAAATAATGTGACCTCACTGGGGTTTCCCGTGCCGAGGACACTTAACAATTTAGTTTTTTTTAATTACATTTGAGAATAAACAAAGAAGACTCACTTAAAAAACAAACATAATTATTAAATATTCAGACAGCTTTAAAAACAAGGTATTTATGTACATCTATAATATTTATATTACAAAACACACAATGAAAACAACAAAAACCTAACATAAGCCATGCAGTTGTGGAGCAGTTGATTCAGCATTGGTATGGGCGAATGAGACAATTCATTTTACTTCTACCTAGCTCCACTATCCATTTTTTTATAGCCTTTTTAAACATTTTCTCATTACTAATTGCTTTAATAGATAGTGGAAGTAGGTTATAAATTTTAATTGAATAATACTCAATAGATTTATATATACTCACATATACACATATATACTCACATATATTTATATTTTCGACACTTGACACTTGTGCAATATTTACACACATGTCCATCCTCATTTCAATATAACACCCACTCATCCACCCTCTCACTCACTTACACTCACACAAACACACTAGTTTGTATTGTACGTGTATTTAATGTATTTCTGTGGATATCTGTCATTGATTTTATTCTCTGTATATTTCATTTGTTATATTTCTGTTACATGTATTACTGTTGATATCCCCAATAAACAAATAAAAAAAATGAAAAAAAATCGTAAAAAAAAATAGTCGAACAAAGTGAAGAAAAACCATTGTTAATTCATATGGTGAAACATTATAAAGATAAAGCACAGTAAATATAAAAATTATGAGGTTTGTGCTGAAGCAGTAAAACATCGTTAAGAAAGTAATTCAATATCAGATACTTATTTTATTAAAACTTTAAATCTTACATACATATCGCTGCTTAAAGTCAAAAGGGCCGCAAATCGAAAATTGACCCTTTTCAGTAGAGCCAAGCAAAGTTTTTGACGTGAGTTATTGCTTTTTTTAATCTTACTTTTTATATTTATGTTTTTAATATCGTTAGATGCGTTTTTTAAAGCTGCATCTATCTAATTATGGAATATTGTGCTTACTATCACCCAGAAATATATAACAGGTGGCGGTTTTTCTCTATAGTTAGCCACCAAAACGCAAAACGCCAAAAGGGCTGTTGTGCGATTTGGAACATTTATAATGCAAAATCCGTAGTCTTTTTTCGTGAGTCTTTTTTTCATAAAAAAATACGACCGATATAAACCTCACTTTCGCAATAATACGAAATTTAGGGCTCTCGATCTGTGGCCTTTTTTAATTTTAGCAGCGATATTATGATGTACACATTGGTACATTATGTATGTTATGATTCATAAATGTTTTTTTATAAACGTGAATACTCCACTCCTATCGATGTTTTATTTTTTGCATCACAACAGACCACGAAGTGCAATTACACTCGTAAATTTCAGCTTAAAATATTTTCCATTTTCCCATCCGAAATTATGTTAAAAGTATTTCCAAATATTTACCTTTACGCATAATAAATATTATTAATTGATGAATTAAATTGAGCAATGTATAAAAGTGTTTGTAAGTGGTCGATATTTTTTTAATTACCTGGTAAAATGGTTGATTTTTTTTATTGTCAGATCAAATAACGCGTATGTCATTGGGCTATTTTTATTTGATAGGCTTCGTTTTAAAAGAAAAATAATTTTAGAATAGCTCTTTTAGAATACTTTTTGTACCTACAAGATTTTTTGGCGAACTTGGTATAATCGATCGGTGTCGCCAAAACAATAAAAAAAAAATACTTACTCCAATTCCTCACTTACTCCAATTGCAACAATCGAAACGCAAGGGCAATACCATCAGCCTCACGCGTAAGATCCGTTCAGGGACATAAATATATAATAGGAAGTGGAAATCACACTCCAAAACAAAATATTCCATGTCGACTCTGCCAGGAATCGAACCCGAGACCTCCGGCATGGTAATCGAACGCTCTAACCAGTACACCACTATTAATTATTTCAACTGAATACCTTTTTCAGACTGTTCTGTTTTGCTTAAGTGTAGACATCAAGTCGAAAACACAAGGTTCCGGTTCTATTCAAACGCAGAACTGTAAATCATGCCACCAAGATACAGGACAAATAAATTAAATGAAAATACGTATTTGTTTCGGAAATCAACTTGCCTTAAATGTCTCGAAAATATTTTTTTTTCATTTGCATTTACTTATACTGCAAGCATATGGGGATTTTTTTATTTATTCAAAAGCGTTTTTATTTGTATTAGAAGAACTTTAAATAGGAAGCTTTTGAATCGCGGTCAAAGGCATATGTATTGTGGAATAATATCAAAAGAGGAAATCTGACCCTTCCTGACAGATACTGTGTACTGTGGCTTCGTTTGACTTATTTATACATCTTTTCAGCGTATTGGTATCGTATTGCTATCGCTTTCTTCTTGTTTATTTGTTTACTCGGTATATTATTCTAAGTAAAGATCTGGTTTTCAGACAAGTTGTGTTTTCTTAGACAGCGATACAGCGTAGCCGTCGCCACCTTTCCTAGCACGCTTTGTCACCCGATACCCTGACGCCCTTCTCGTATTAATCCGAACTCCCAACGTTTCGTCTGTTGTAAAATTTACTCCAGACGCCTAGTTCTGTCCTTATCGTAAACGCCTCGCCACTCAGTAAATATATTTTCCTCCGTCGCCTATAATAGGATTACTTGCACGTGCTATGTCACCTTTACCGAGTAAGTACCTACTAAGATTATCACTTCCCCATCTGACTTTTTGGGGAAATTTCAAGGGCAACTTTTGAGGCATTGTCTAGTGGGTGAAATAATTCAACCAGATAAATTTCACCCCCGTCAATAAAGGTTTCAGCTTTTTCCTTCACAATAGTCAACAGATGGAACAGTTTTAAAAAATTGTATGTTTAAACACAGGCTAAACGATGAATGTAAAGTGGCTACTTAAACCAGTTTATGACAGGTCATATGCCAGACTTCCATATTTCCTTCTCAAATATGTTTTCACTCTCTGTTGCGATCAATTTTGATAATTTTATTGCTATGCGATCCATTTACTTTTTTTTTTATTTAGCTGCGAACATTTTTTTTGTGCGTTAGTCAATCATTTCCTGTCTGCACTCAGTGGTGCATAGATATCTGCATTGGTTTTTTAATTCCAGCGTATGTAGATAATTTGATACATGAACGCAAATGAAACGTCTAAAGTTTCAGGGGCCGGTACGGAGACTGCGAGATATTGCAGTGAAAAATACATTTTTAATATATTATAATGAATGTCTTGCCTTACCGGGAATCTAACCCAAGACCTTATGCATGGCAGGCAAGCGCCTCTAAGCATACCTGAGATTACGAGGCGGACATTGTGAATTTTTGTTATTTAATGTATTAACTCATTCAGATATAAATTCTTAAAGACATAAAAAACCACACACCATAAGTACATTTGTAATTACAAGTGTTATGTTTTTTTTAATGTAAAAAATACTATTGTATTTTTTGTAACTTTAAGTCAAAGAAATTTTTACCCTTGAATGTATTTTCATTTCATTTGCTTATTAAAGCAAAATGTATATTTTATGCTTCCCGTTATCGTTGATTTACGTTTAATTTAATTTTACATTTAATTTACGTTGTAAACATTAATTTGTGTAAAGTAATAATCATCTATAGTTTTTAGCAAGATTTTGTTGATCAGTAGAACAAAAAAGTAAAACAAATTTGATATGTCTCCCCAACTGCAGTTATATTAAACGGTCTGTTGTTACCCAATCTGTAATTCAGTTGGTACGTGATCGTCAGCCGGGAAAGTAGCAAAGAAAAAAAAAAATTCTTGTAATTAATTTATAAATACATACATAAGTGTAATAACAATTGTCTGATTCTGCAAAAAAAAAATTATGAAAACTTTAAATTATATCAGTATTAATTTACTTTTTTTGTATTTTAAATGCGTTTTCTTTTTTTCACAACCTTTTAGAACGTGTGTGATCTTTTATTTACACAAAAAAAATATCTTATTTTTTCGCGTTTTCTAGTCTTGCATTTTTCATACAGGAAAACCTACACAAAATGGCCGGTGTCCGGAAGCTCTATTCTGTAGTCAAGACTGACAAAATTCTTGTTGGTTATTTAACAAATAGCAGCTAACAACGCCCCCGGTTGTTGAATAATTATATGTATCAATAATTCAACGAAAGTATTCCCGCTAAGAAAAGTATTTGCCTCTTGTATAAGTTGCCAGCAAGACCGACCTTGACCATGGCGATGCCGACTGTGCTTTGAAATAAATTACCCTACGACATCACCACACCATTTTTTTAAATGCTAGTTTATATTTATTTGCTCGTGTAAATTGCTTCAGAATAATACAGCGACCCATGCCGATTCGTGTTAAGCCCAGAGATGTACAGATCATTATTTCGGTCTACAGCCCACATAACTTAATCCCACTTTTATAGAGAAAGATAATAATACTTGGTTTTTTCGACGGGAACGTTTTTCTTCTTAGATTCGAATGTCTGGGCTTCTGACATTTATGCTAATACCGCACCCTCAGAAGTACGCTGTAGTATGTCTAAATTGGCCATTTTGCAAGAGAAAAAATAATATTTCAAAAATTTGTTTATGCCCGTCACTAAATGTATATTGACATTATAATGCCCAGTATTTTTGTCTGCATTTTTTTTTTTTTTTTAATATTTGCGCTCGTATGCTTTACCCAAATATTTCATTTTGAGGGCCATTTTCAACGAGTTGCAAATAACTCACTATCACAAAATGGGAATCAAGTTGGGGTAGAGTGGGGTTTGAACCACGGACCTTTGATTCTGAGACACTAACCACAGGACCACAACCCGATTCATTTGCATAAGCAATTGCCTGTTAAATTTTAGAAGAAAACTGTAGCATCATAATTACTGCAGTATTCTAGATAGTTTACCCACTTGATTTTAAAGAATATTCAAAGTTACTAAACGTTACTAAATATGTTTATATATACACTTACCGACTTTTGTATGTCTACCGGTTTCGAGACGTACCCATCTCTTCGTCAGGACACTAATTAAACCAACATGCAAAACCCACTATACACCTTCACCATAGTTGTTGCACAAAATTATAAAACCGACACGACACGCATTTCAATGAGCAAATCTTACATCTACTGATGAGGTTATGAAAATATTTTATGTATTGAACGAAATAGTTGAAAAATGAGGAAGAGGATGGTGGGAGAAGCGCGGTTCGAGATTAATGGGTATACGGTGACCATTACAATGGAACATCGTATAACGGGCTATATTAAAAGGTTGTTTGAAATTTTATCAAAGGAACGTTATTTTTTAAAGTTTTCCTAATCTGAAATATTTCCATATTTTTTACTTTAACCCTTTATTTTTTGTACGTAAGATTTAAATTTTACAAATATTTTATTACGTTTTGTAAAATGTTTGACCACAAAGTTTATTGCTTATGCTTTTAATATTAATATATTAAAGTTACTCGCTCAAAAAATCTTAGAAATACATGAGTCTTTTTCTAAAAAAAAATAAGAAAATAATGTGGCTAAATGCCATTCTTAACTCAAAACGGCCGAATTTAGACTTGCGACGATGTACTTCTGGAGGTACGATATTTTCAAACGTATTTTGGCTTGAATATTTTCATCTCAGTGTTGTTTTTTAAGAAGTTAATGTTTTGAATTATTTATCATTCATAACTTTACAAGATTTATTTTGGGATATTAATTGATATTAAGGTACGCTGTAGCTGCCTAATCTTCCCTCCATTTTTCCAGTGGTTTATGCATACATATATAAGAGAACGCCACTTTTTTTCACATAAACTTTTCCAGATTTCTCCAAGTTAATTTGTTTTTTTTTTTTTTAATTTTAATGATTTACTCTATTTATTTGTGTTTTTCATGATGTCTTTTTGAACTTTTTCAGCCAAAAAAAGATCTTTGATTGTTAAAAGATATGGTTCAATGCCTAATTACAAATCTTAAAGTAAATGCACTTATGTTATTTATTTAATTGCTATAGAACCCATCATTAACAATATATATTTTTTTATTATCTTGTTAATGCAACATGTATTTATAATTTTTACTCTTTGTTTCAGGTAATACGGCCTTAATTTCTATCGATGATTCTTGCATTGTAAGTAGCTTCCTATTTATTAAAACGTTCGAGATGTTTTGCCAGTAAATAAGGCAAAAAAAATGTGTCATTGTCACGTTTGGGTGCATGCTCAATTCGTAGATATCGGCGTCTTACATTTTCTTTCGATTATTTAATGATGCATGAGTGTTATAGAAACATCCATAACTAAACTTGTATTGTTCAAATGACAATTAAGTTATTTCCTGTAGTAAAAACTATTGAATAAATATATGTTTAAGAGTTATTTTGCACGCGAAGTAACTTGTTGACGTGAATTTTTCATCCTGTTGCAAAATAGATTATTTTTTAATTTCTTATTTTTGATCTTCATTAATGCTTTGAAGATTCGTAGGCCTGCCAAACCCACGCCAAGCAGTGTTCCTACGTACTAATTAACCGTGTTTTGTTTACGCTGGAAAATATAATTTATTTTTAAAACTAAAAACTTTTCACCTTCATATATTGTTATGACGAATCATTTTTAACGCTTTCGTCACAGACGCCATCCGGTGTTTAGAGAACTACCTACAGAAGTATTTTTGTGTATTTAGGATTGCTAATACTCTCTTATTATCTTCAGTTGTCTTTTACTTTATGCTAATTTAATATGAGTTATCACTCACAGAGCCAAGTGTTTCGCAACCTTGGTCGATTGTTTTAGTTTTTGCATATTTTAGGAAGTGTTTAAACAGATTCGCATTATTATCTCGACCAGGAAAACCTTTAGAAACTTTGTGTTAGATATGCATACATAATTTGCGTAGTATTAAAAATTTAATAATATTTACACAAACGTAAAAACGGTTCCCTCTTAATAATAATGACTACAAGGTGCAACCTTGCGTACCCTTTTCTGCTATATGGTGTTTTGTGTATCAACTTATGCAAATATTTTTCAGTACCGTAGCTTTGTGGAAATAAAGAAAAAACACGAATTGATTATTTGTTTGTCAAGTATCAAAAAAAAAAATACCGTTTTTAATATTTTGTAATTAGTAGTTTTAATCTTAAATTACTAATCTACTCCTACTTAAGAATTGCCAAAAAAATAATAGTACGTATTTAAGATACCCAAATTCCTACGAATAAATAAAAGTCAAATTATTTTTAATTCACGTTTTATACCTAATTCATATCTATGAACATAAAAACAAGAGTAACAAGTGGTAAAGTGCACAATGAATGAGAAAAATGGTAGAAAACCTAAGTGCTAAAAGCATCATAGTTGTATCAAAGTTTCTGAATCATTGGATGAAATTCTAAGTCGACTTAAAACATTAGCAGGTAACATATAACTTTTTTTTAGGAATTGGTCGAATAGGGGAAATTACAGGGACTGGTGAGATCAACAAATTGTTTAATATATCTTGATTGGTGCTGTTCTAGAAACTTTTTGGCTTCGGTGTTCTCGATAGTACCTTATCTCTTTGTGTCTCGATTCTTGTACATCCTTACTCAATTGTCCTTTTGGGGGTAAAAATAATTTCATCACTGACGATGTAGTGGTTTTATGCGTATTGCACAACCAAACGTTAATAAACTTTCGACCTCGTTAAGTTAATTGTGTTTATTTAAAAATACACTACAGTCTTTAAAAATATTCTACATATGCTAGCAGCCGAGTTTTTGGCCCTTCTGGCTTCGGTTAATTGGGATCTCAACACCTAGAAATTTTGGCCCTTTGGAGGCCCACAATATATTTTCAGCTGTTCGAACGATCGAAACATAGTAAAAAGAATCTTTTACTCGAAATAATGCTACCAGAACCACAAAAATCTAATAATGAGTTATATATAATTCGTTGAATATAGCTAGCAAAATTGAAATGTTTAGGTAAATCATTTGAACGCAAATATTGCATTAAGTGCAAAATAGCGTAATATTATTGAAATTAGTTCCAAATTTACAGACATGGGTTTTGGGTCTTGGATATCTTACTTTGGGTATTGTAATGTTTATGACTTCACCACTACGCGCCCCTGCGCTTTCGCGTAAAAATACTTTCCAGATTTGATCTACTTCTTTTGAGCTGAGTTGTTTTATTATTGTTTAAGCATATCCAATGTCCGCATATTTTTAATACGATTTATAGATTTTTAACTTTCGGGAATTTTATAAGTTTGAGTCTGTTTTTTATCTCTTTTAATTGAAAATTTTTCTGACTGTTCACGAAATCAACTGTATGATTTGAATAAAATTATTTTCTTGATATCTCGCTAAATAACATTCGGCGACCTTAGTTATTGAAGTGAATATTAAATTGTTCTGAATCCGTATGAACGAGCAATTATGGGATCATAGAACATAATAGTGTTTTGATGACGTGTCACTGTTTTGCTCACCGCTAGCTGAAATCTCAGTCGATATACGTAATGAGTCATGAGTCAGACCTCAGCTTTGCGTGGGACGATTACATAAGGTCAGGGGCACGCGCTACAACTATTTTCTTTTATGTTCCGAATAATTTCTCTACTCCGTTAGCTGGCAGTTTTTAGCATTCCTTTTTTTTCTCTTAACTGTAGCTCATATTTCCCAAATGGCAGACTTCATAAGAATACGAAGAACAAAATTGTTTTTTTTAAAATAAATTCTTGAATTTAACGAATATTGATTGAATTCCATTAATATTGGATAAAAACCTGTGTTTGTTTTGTCCGAATAAAAATTGAAAATTCTTTTAACATTTCTATTTTACACACAAAACATTATACTTACTTAGTTATAAGAATACAAAATAATTGAGCTTCGTACATATTTTTTAAAACGTTTTTATGTATGTATTCTCCAAACAGATTTCTTTTTTTTAATCATTTAAAAAACTTAATTTTTTTAGGAACAATTTCTTATATTTTGAATCCAGCTTATCAATTGATCGATTTTCTCATTATGTTTTTGTTGTTGTTTTTATTTAATTTGTTTTTATCAATAATTATTATTTTGGTATTATTAAACTGCATTTATGTTGGCATTACATTGCCTGTGCGTTTTTTGTAGATTTTTTATTTGACATAAATAACGCATTAATAAAACAATAACAAATGTCGAACTGACACCGTATGCAAACCAACCGGAATTGTAAGTGGCTTGCAATAAACCATTTATCATTGACATTCTTAGATATTATGTCGGACGTGTTTCCTTTCACATTGCAAAAACTACGTTTTTTTTACTTTAAAATTTTAGTCTAATATCATAGTAATTTGGCAAATTCAATAGCGCAGCCTTCAAAATGTACGTTTCTTATACGTGTTTTCAACTAATTGGCATTTCCGTAGTTAAATGCAATTATGTTTGCGCTTAGTGTACATTTGTAATAAATAATTAATTAATTACATTTTTAAATAACACCACAGTCACAAAAGTTTTAATAAATTGCAACGGGGAAGGAGAAGATTTAAGAGAAGGGAAAATAGAAGGCCTATGACCTGTCATTGGCTGGTTTAAGCGGCTACTTGTTAATCTTAATGACTCCCTAGGGGGCAAAATCCTGTCTTTTGTGTACAAACGTTTAGACAAATTAATAATATTGTAACAAAAGTTTTAATTTTAAGAATTGGTACTCAATTTCCAGTTACAGTTTATGTGTAGGTATCTACTTTTTAAAAATTTTTATAGTATTATTTATTTATTTTATTAGGTAAACAAACAGTATGTACACATATATTGCCAATTTTTTTGTATATTAGTGTAAGAAACTCATGCACACACCAAAAAAATTGTTTACACTTAATACAATAATTTAAATTATGTTCAATATAATAAATGTAAAAGAAACTAAATGAAAAAATATGTATATAATAATAATAATAATGTTAAATATCTGTTTCGTTAAGTATTAAGTTGCTGTGTAAGTAATTACTCATCTATAAATTTTATTTTATTTAATTTTAAGTACAGACAGACGTACAGGTTATAATGATTATTCTTAGCGAAATAAAAGAACAAGAAGTGGTGGAGGATAAATGAAGGAAAGTAACAGTGTGAAATTGTATTTGATTTGATGACGAGAAATAACGAAGAAGAAAGTAGACGAAACGTCTATTCTCCGTAATTCTGAATTACGTTTGTTGGTTCTTTGACATTTTCTTTTCTTCAATTTCTATATTAAAAATATATGTAAATAAAATTATCATTTTAAGTTTTCTGTAGTCTTACAGTTTTTGTTATGTAAATTTTAGTAAGTATTTTTCAACAATGTTTTGAGTATGTCCAAATGCTTGCAGACGACTGTCTGGATTTAAATGCCCTGTGGATTTAAATGCCTAGACTCTCATATTCCCTTCTCAAATTTTTTTGCCTTCTCTGTTGCAACTAATTTAAGTATTTTTCATTTGTATTTTTTGTAGGCGTTTTGGTTACTACCGAAAACTTATGAAAACGTCTAAAGTTTTGATTATTATTATCTCATCGAAGAAGGTCCTTGTTATTAGGTTGCGGAATGATGCCGATTGTGTTTACGTTTAGTCAAATGCTCACACCTTTAGCGAAAAATAAATGAAACCAGAACACGCCAAACATTTGTGTCGGCTTATCTAATAGGAACATCGAGCACTTAACTTTAGAAATTGCCTAAACCTGCATCGTTCCGCTGTTGCATGAGCCGTGTTTGGCTTATCTAAGGAATGTTCAAAGCGGGCTTTTTCGCGAAGAATGTTAGCATGCCTGATATTGTAATTCAATATAATTTTAGTACAAATTGTCGTTTATATGCCGACTGTAAAAAGTTACGAAACAATACCATTTGCGCTATCTGATTAGAAAAATGCGTTCATATGATGTTTATATTATTTAACAGGCCCTTTTAAAATAGTTTGAAATTACTTAAATATTAAAACGACGTTTTAAATCATCTGTTCATTTAAATTTCTACGACAAGTACTTATATAAAGCGTCCTCGCAAACATGTCATGTATGAAAAAAATAAAATTTGTTGAGATTTTTTTCCCATTTGTTGTTTTGTGTTTTCTTGTTGGCCTCGTGGTGTAATGGTCAGCGCGTTCGCTTACCATGCAATAAGTCTCGGGTTCACTTCATGACATGGTTGCCATGAAATATTTATTCAAAGGGGTTTTTTTCAAACTAGAATATTTCATAGTCCCTGGAATGGTACCAAAAGCGTAAGACTGATCATCTTGCCTTCATGTAAAAAAAACTTTTAAGATACGCTTCGATCGGTATACCGATGCAATGCCCTATGCACCATTATGTTTGGAAAGGGTGTGAAGATGATAATTGTGTTTTCTTTGTTTCATAATGACATTTTATTATAAAGTCAATTTTTTTTTGGTTTAATCTGCTATTATATTAATGCCGTTTTGGTTTTTACTTTTTTCTAATCTCCGCCAAATATTTGACATTCTTTATACTTATGACGCAGCACGTTGTGTGTGTGTGACGTATATAGAGTTAGTCTAAAAGAGTCTGAAGAATCCGTCGGTTAAAATAAATAATAAGGTGTACGGGTAAATGGAAATCGGAAACAGTCACATGGCTATTATGAAAGTACACCATAAACTTGAAAATTCGTGAATTTTTTAGACTATGGACAAATGGTTTGTTATTGAATAGATACGCTTAACTATAACTTCTGGCGTAATTTTATTTGTTTTTAATATCAATTAAGGTTTCAGCTCTTTAAATACACAAAAATCAACATATGACAGAATTGAAGGAATAGAGATGTTAAAATATGGGCAGAATGGTGAATGTTACACAGTGTGTAAAGTGGCCTCTTAAAACAGTCAATGACAGGTCATAAGCCCTGTAGATGCCTAGGCTCCTATACTACTTTCTCTAAAATGCTTTGTATCTCTGTTGTAATATGTTAATAGGAATAAAAGTTTGCCAATTTATATATTTTTCTCCTGCGTTTTATAGAAATTTTACTTAACAGTGAGGAAGCACAGTGCAACGGGAAATTGACGTAAAAATTAGCGCACTTAATTCCATGGCGAAGATTCTCGAAAATGTATGAACAAATAAATAAAAATGTCCTAATACTTTAAGCGTCGTCACTGCTTCTCCGAAATCAACTAATGACGTCAACCCACCAATCAGGACAACTCACTGTAGAGAACTTAAGACGTCACAGGCGGAGTGAATTTACGAAACTTTCAAAAATCGTAGCACTGATATTTTTAAAAAACTTATTTTCATAGTCTTTTTACAAATAAAAAACACCACTGAACTTCTTCATTATGTGCTTCAATTTACACCATGCATGTGACAGCGTTTTTTTTATCCTCATGCTTGAAAGCCAAACGCGCCACCACGAGACGGACAGAACCTAAACGAATCCAATAGTTACCATTATTACTACAAAAGAAAATCACACAATCAAATCCAATAAATTCAAAGTGTTCGTTTTGTATTTCCACAGCGCATTATACAAAAAAGATTTCCTCATTCTTGGTATTTTATTTTCAGCTTATTTTATTTACGAAACGTTTTCCAAATCACGCTGCAATAATCGTAGAATAAACAGGACGTTGCGTGTTCCGGTCTTTTAGCCTTGGAACCAGGGCTTTGCGGTAGAGATTTTAACCCAAAGGGTGTGGAAATACTGGTCCCCCTTTCATTTGCTTTCCCGAATTATAACAATAATTCCCTACCATTACTGAATACACCCAGTTTCTCTTGTTATATTATTTATCCTTTGCGCATTTTTTGAAAATAAAGGTATTTTATTCCACATATACCTGCTGTAATCTATTTTCAGCCAGGTTTTTATGTTTCGTTGACTTATTTTTATAAAATTCAAACAAAAAATTCTTATAAACAACTTTTTTTATTTTTTTATGTGAATATTTTGGAATGTTTTCCGACAAAATGTTTTGCTTTTCGTCAAACTATTCAAATTGCAGTATGCAGAAATATACATATTTTTTTAATTTTGGCCCCTTTTCAAAAATTTAATATTTATTTGAATAAAGGTGATCCTTTTTTAAAAAACAGATATATACTCGTATAGCACTTGCACTGTCAAATTGAAACACATTAAATTTCACGTTGACTCTAGACTAGACTCACAATTTTCAAATACACTACACCACTTCTCCTGTTTGACATATTCTTTGTGCATAAGTAGCAAACTGTTAACTTTTATACCTTAATTTTTTAAACGTTTTAAAAATATATTTTTTAATTGATTTAGTTATTTTTATGTTTAAAAATAAAATTTAATACATAAAATATGTGAATTTCGTAACTTCAATTTAACTTTTTATATTTTATACATAAAGGAATTATGTATCCTCACTGGGTAACCCGTGTTGAGGGTAATTTACAATATGCTTTTTAAAATGTGTTTTATTTTAGTTTTATTATTTAAGATGATTGTCTGTTAAATATAATAATTTCGTCATTAAATTATTTGATGTTACTCTTAATGAGTTTTTAGTCGTGTGTATTAAAAATAAAGTCATTACACCCGCATCAAGATAATATATGTGGCATTTATGTATAGACGTTCCAGTCACTATTAACTGATTGTGCGGGGGAGTTATTTAAAGTTTCTTACTGATTTAATTCTTTGACATACAATTCTGGGTGCTATTTTAATAATGAAATATATGTGAAGCGGTTCAATTCATATTGTATTTATTTTGTTTTTTTTCCAATACAATTTTCATGCGAAGTATGTGTAGTTTTTTTTATTTATTTATTAAAAGAAATTTATTACTTATTATTTGAGACAAAAGTCCCAACGCCATCGGACTAAAAGTCCTTTGTTGAGTTGGAAAAAGCAATGAGTTGACTCAGACACGTGAGTATATTATCACAAATATTAAATAGGATCAGAAACACGACAACAATAAGAATAATAATAAAAAAACAAATATATAGCACATCATTATGGTAAACAGTAAACTCAAACATTCGTAAAAAGTTGTAGATAGTAAAAATATAGTCACGTTAATGATTGTAAACATCATGTTCTCAAATATTGAAATTTATTTCTATTTTCTTTTAGTCATAAATAACCACGTTATAAAGTTTGAATGGTTGTATTTAAAAACCAGGTATTGTGGCACAACATGCGTACCACTAATATTACTATTCTAGATTAAATTATTATTTGAAAAAACAATATTTTTAAGAACAAGATCACCTTAGCATGTCCTTCAGTTCCTATTATTGTAAATTTATTTAATGTGTTAATAAAATAACACAATTTCTCAGAAAAAGGTGAAAGACATTTCCGCTTAGGTTTTTGTTTTTTTTTATAGTTAAAATCTTAGAGTAATAATACGCCACTGGCTAATAATAATAATAATATTTGGCTGACTTATATGTAGCGCTGTATTTGTGAAAAATCACCTCAAGGGCGCCTTACAATTTTATCCGTAAACTTACATTCTAAGTAAACTTAAGTTACATATTATATTTTCTGATTTAAAATTTAGGACATGATAAACTAAAGAAGTGAGATTTTAGTTGAGATCTGATCTGACTGGAACTGTCGATTCGCAAGTTTGATGGCAATTGGTTCCAGGCAGAGGGGCTGACAACGGAAAAAGCTTGATCTCCGAACCTAGTGTTTTTTTAGCGCCGGATTTCTACAAGTTTTTCTCTGCCTGAATCAAATAGTGAACTAAGAGAATATTTTCTTTGACATGTGTTTTCCCTAATACATACATATGTCCGATAGGTATCTTAGAGCCATTTCATGAAGGGATTTGAATACTGTCCAGCAAAACTTGTATTTTATTCCCTCTGGGCTTTTTGACCAGTGCAAATCTCGAAGATGTGAGAATATTTTTTTCGCGTAATAAGCCTTGTTTCTGCATTGAAAACATTTTCAGTTTGTTTTTTTTTAGATTTACGCGTATTCCATTACAGTAATCTAGACGCGAAACGACATAATTATTCACAAGAGCTTTAGTTGCGTCTATAGGAATATTTTCCGCATGGATTTCATTTGTCGGAGATGGAAGAAACCAGCACTTACCGTTTTATTTGCCTGAGAATAAACAGGAAGATCGGAATCTAAATAAACACCCAGAAGTTTTATCATTTATACTAGGGGTAAGATCACAACCTGTTATTAAAATTCGATATCGGTCTAAAAGGTGGTGTCGCTTTTTTGTCGCTGTAAATAGAAGCTCAGCTTTAGATGGATTAAGTTTGAGTCTATTAGACGACAAGACGAAATCCAATTTTTGACGGTTCGGATGCATTGAGAAACGCGATTTTTCAAATTGTCAATGTCTTTGGGGGAGCAGTTAAAATAAAATAGTTGATCATCTGCATAAATGTAAAAAAGTAACCCGAATGAGTGAATAATTTTTGACACATCGTTGATGGACAGTGTGAAAATTATAGGACCAAGCATGGAACCTTGTGACGCCCACACGGACAAAAACCATTGGATGATTATCAACTACAAAGTTAGCTACAGTCGAGAATTGCAAGTGCAAACCGAAACCGTCCGTTACACGTTTGTTGTTAAGCTAAAAACCAAACCAAAAATTTGGAAGGCTTTTGTTCTATGTAGAGCTGAAGGGTTTCTCAAGTGAATTATTACTCTTGAGGTTAAAACTCAACTCGCTTTCATTCGGTTTGAATAATATTCCGTACGCAGCGAATGCGACAACACAGGCGCCGCGCAGTGTGCCGTGTGCCGGGCGCTCCTGGAGCATGGCGGTCGCGGCCTTGTAATTTTGCACTTAATACTTACGTCAATATTATGGATATTGCCACTTATTATGGATTTTCTTGGGTGCTTAATAATTTTGGTCATCATCATCATCAGCCGTCTCGTGTCCAATGTTGAACATAGGCCTCCCCCTTTAGTCTCCATATTTCCCTATCCTGAGCCAACTTTCATCATCATTCCCTTTCCGCACCTAATGGTGCATAGGGTACTGCATTGGTACACCAATCGCACCGTACCTTGATCGTTGTTTTTTTTTGTTACATGAAGGTAACATGATCAGCCTTCCGCTTCAGATACCAGTCCAGGGACTTTCAATTAAATATTTCATATCAACGATGTTGGGAATCGAACCCGAGACCTCTTGCATGGTAGGCAAACGTGCTAACCATTTCACCACGAGGCCAACATATTTGACTTTGTTCGATAACTTTAATGTACAGTTGTTTTTATCAACATTTTACAACATAGATGGAGAACATTTTTGAGAAGAGAATATAGAAGTCAGGCATCTACAGGGCATATGACCTATCATTAACTGGTTTAAATTGTCAATTTAATACTGTGAAACATTCACCATTATTCCTGTATTGAAACATCTATATTAAAGTTGAGTATTAGAGCTGAAACCTTTATTGATGTGGGTAAGGTTCATCTAATTGAATTATTTCACCCACATACTGGGCAACGCCTCAAAATATTTTTAAATTTTTGTACTTCTTCTTGGACCATGGGGTTTATCAAAAATGTTTTGAGTTTATCCAAATTTTTGTACACAAGAACTCGATTCAACCCCCTAAGGAACTGTTAATATTTACATATTATAACGGAGATGGATAACATTTTACAGAAGGGAATGTAGAAGTCTAGGCATTTACAGGGCCTGTCATTGTCTGGTTTAATGTTGAATGTTACACAGTTTATGTAGAGTTGCCACTTAAACCAACCAATGCCAGATCATAAGCTCTGAAG
>NW_028279274.1:0-61550 GCF_059751315.1 Micrasema longulum
TGTCCATAATCGATGACACACACTTGCTAAAACGCTTCACTTGAAATACTGTGATGACCGAAGAAAGCAATGTCATCATTTTCTATAGAATCCAAAACGACAGCAATTCTAATAGCATTGCACATGAAATCGGGGAACATTGTTCTGCAGTACATTCACATCGTTCCTACAATAAAGAAATTAACAGCAAAGAAATGTGGTCGATAAAGATACCACAGGACGCAACGCCAGTCAGTCAGTCAGCCCAACAAGTTCAGTTCAGTCGGTCTGATCAGCTCGACGACATAACATAGTTGTAGCATGTAGTTCTTCAACCTATCAACACTCGCGCAACACAATTCACTATTTATTCGCCATGTCATAAATAACCATCAAACAGCAACCTCGTGTCTTCTCTCAATCTCTAACTGGGGTAGGAGCTCCAACCAACTCTCTACAATTTATATATTACACTACAATCATGCGAGTGTGCCCGATAACACCCTGTGTTAAAGGCGTCAAAACACGTTTGTGATATCCACACAGTAAAAAGTGTGCGTGTTTCTTACTTCAACACACTGTAGTACTACAATTGTGCGCTACACACGTGTAGTCTCGTCGTTACTTTTCATATTTATACCATAGTACTCGTATATGTATTATGAAAGAAAAAAAACGAAATTGAATTTTTGTTTAATGTGGCGGAAGACTAGACGAGTTTGCGGCATATAAATTTATAAAAAAACCTCAGTATACATATTATTGGAATTCAAATACTGGCTGTTGAGGGGTACGCTACTCCCACTCCAGTCACAGAACTCTTTAATATCCTAAATGACATTCAAATGTCAACAGGAGTACTAAACGCTGAACTATTTCCGCATCCGATGTGGAACAGCAAAATAAAATGCCACACTCCAATTTATGTCAGTCAATTTTGTGAAACTATCGTTTCACCAGTAAAATACTGAGTAAAAACGTAAAAATAACACAGATTCACGAGTATATTACCACAAATGTTATATGTGATCAGAAACATTAAAATATATTTTTTTAATACATATATGGCACATCAATATGGAGAACAGCAAACTCAAACATTTGGTTTTCATTTAGTAAAAAATCTTCAGGGAGTTTTTTAATTTAGAAAAATAAACACGCAGTACTGGGCGTGAATCAGAATCATGGACGAGTGTTTTTGACTCGATGGGTTCTCTAAGGTAAAAATCCTTAAAAAGAAAATCGAGTAGTAATAAGTCGGCCTCGTAGTGCAGCGGTTGGCGCATTTGTCTGCTATGCTTAAAGCCTTGGCTACGATTGCTAGCAGTCAACGTGAAATATTTATTTTTTAATATGTTTTGACACCGCGAATCCCAAGATTTGTACCCGAGTCTGATAGCCTTACTTAAACTTCTTCGATGTTCACGGCCGTGCAGATGCGCAGTAAGTTTTTCTGGGTTATTGTGCCGTGTGGCGTTTGTTCTCTTTTTCACGAACTACACACGGCATGATCTCTGATCCTCTACTCTGATCACCTTACGTTTATTTAACATATGATCGAAGTTATCTGCATTTGGTGGTTCAATACAATACCCTATCTACCACTAGGTGCGGATAGGTAAATAATGATGACAGTAGTGAAAGAAAAATATAAGTGTTTTATCGTATAAATTAAAACCCGTTTGTGTTTTTTTTTTCATCCTAAAAGACTGGAAGAAGGGGTAAAAGGGGCACGGAACACAAAGCTTGTAAGTTCTTCAAGAAATCGAACCCGGAACCCCCTGTGCATCAGTCAAGTGACTTATTTATTTATTTATTTGACACTTTATTTACATATAAGGGCGGGCATATTGCCTTATGGCAATTTCTTCCTACCAACCCAAACCGTTCAGTTTGAGAAAATTATAAATTATAATTCAATATGTCCATGTACATGTAATTTTCTAAAACTTAACGGTTTGGGTAGGTAGGAAAAAATTGCCTTAGGGCAATATACCCGCCCTTATATGAATATAAACTGTATATGTTTATAAAGTGTTCATTTATTTAGTTAATTAATTTATTTTATCAATATACGACAGTGCATGTTCAATTCATTTGCAAATAATTTGCAATAAAAATCATTCACCGTGAAGTCTAAATTAAAATAATAGAATTATCGAGAATGAACTCATTATAGTTGTAATAGTTAGACAGCCCGACAGATACAATGGAAGGGATGGTAGAGTATGTTACGTAATAATGATGAGATTAAGGAGAGACCTTCACAAGCCAAGCCTTAAACCACTAACCATGAAACCACACCCTCTGACCTGACCCACTAAGCATCCATTTTAATTTACGGTTTCACTATTCAACATATATTTTTG
This sequence comes from Micrasema longulum, assembly GCF_059751315.1. Taxonomy (NCBI): domain Eukaryota; kingdom Metazoa; phylum Arthropoda; class Insecta; order Trichoptera; family Brachycentridae; genus Micrasema; species Micrasema longulum. Next base: position 2,349 of record NW_028279274.1, read on the forward strand.
CTTCCATTTGCAAAAAAGTCTTTAAAAATAGTAGATAAAAAAATGGCAACGTGGTTTTTTACAAAGATTTTTTCAAAACAGTTAGATGCGATGGATGAAAAAAAGAACAAAATCGAAAATGTATTTTGAGTACGCTTAAACTTTCGTAGATAAGTACTGGATTTTCTCCCCCGGTGTACCAACATTTTTTTTTATTGGGTATAAAAAGTCTAGGCCTGATCTGTCATTGGCTGAATCAATTGTTAATAATTATGACAAAATTATAAATAAACTTATCAATGAAACTTCTTGGTTTAGTTTTACTTTTTATTATTTTAACCTACGAGCGCTTTCGCCTAAGTAGCATCTTCAAGACTGGTGAATTGTTTACAACATTAATAGTTTTTATACTATTCTTAACATATTTCATATCATATTTCATATCATATAATATCATAATCATTAACTTTTAACTATGGAGGAACATAATCATTAACTATGAAGTTTTATCAAGAAATATCAACAAAAAACATCAATATTATTGATTCAATTGTGTTTCTTTGTGAATTATCTAATAATTGTATTTTTTAATAAGAGTTACAAAATAAATAAATAAACTGTTAGAAAGGGAACTTTTCAAATTATATTTTTATCGTAAAATTTCCTGTTTTCTCAATAATTCTATATTTATATGAAAACGGTATTTTTTATTTGAAATTGTTTTCTTTACCCTTTTTTGCTTATTAAAAAACAAATAAAAAACACAATTTTTAATTCTGAGAATGAACAAAATCTTATTGAATGAAAATATTACTTTTAAAAGAACACCATTCAAAGCACCAATTTAAAATTTGTTTGCACCGTTTTGAAAAGGATATTTTCAATGAATATTACTTAAAAGACTGAAAATTGTTTCTGTAAGGAAATGTAAACTTGAATGTGGGAAAAAGAAAATTATGAAATTTTAACGTAGTTTTTGTTTCATTTTTAATCCCACTCGAGAACATTATTTAATAGGGTAAGTAATTAATTGAAAATGAAAATATGATACGTTTTCACAAAATATTACTAAAGTTTGATAATTTTGTAGTAAGTAGAAATAATTTGTTATTTTTATAAATGCTCAAATAATGTTTGAATGAGAAAATAAATCCAAAATCAAGTCACAAACTTTAGCCAAAATGGAGTCATTTAACTTATATCCGGTGACCGTCCCTATTCACCTCGAATTACTGTACCTACGCAATCTGTTCCATTGGCTGGTGGAAAATAGAATATAGGGTATGTAATACAGAGTCAACACATATTATATAGAGTAGGTAGGAACCGCTCTGACCGGAAAACCGTTCGCCATAGGTATTATTTGTGGAATCGTGGCGGAAATTTGTCTGTCTGCTGCCAAATTGACAGACCTAGACTAGTTCAATTAACACAGTACAGAATGATCCTAAACCAAACACAACTAATAACATATTATTCAAATCGAATTATTTATTTATTTATATATCAACGGTTCAAAGAACCTTTTACAATAAAAGTTTTACAGAAATAATCACAGCAGTGAACAATTCATTATGTTATATATAATGTGAAATATAACTATTTAGTTCAACTAAATAATTAAAACTAAACAAATTAATTTTTTTTTTTTTTTTAAACCGCAAAAAAGTTAAAAAGAAACATACGTATATAAGATGACAAATAAAAGATAACAAATTGAAGTGAGAAAACCTTATGTTCTAAATATAAATATAGCAAATTTAAATTGAGAATAATTTAACATAAACATAAAGTGACTAGTATTTAGCTAGGCTATAATGAAAAAGAAAAATAATGCTACAATAAGATTTTATAAATAATTAGTTTTTTGGATCAATGTGAAAGCTTAAATAATCTTAATAACACCTTTATTTTATCAGTTGGTTGGAAGAAGTTGGAATTTGGCAATAAATCCACAAATAAGAAATAAACAAAAATACGTATCCACAAAAAACACAGTTAAATTTAATAATATATTTTTTAATAAATTCATTCATTTTCTAAAAAATAACGAGTGAGATTAAATTTTAATGCATTTACTAAACTGAAGTTTCTCATCAAGAAAAATACCTAGATCTTTTGTTTGAGACACTCTGATCAAATCTATATTATTTCACAAATAAGTAAATTTAATCGGGTTTTTGCAATATACAATATGTCCGTGGGTCAAGTGATAGGTCATTGTCATAATCATCATCATTCCTTTTCCGCACCTAATGCTGCATAGGGTACTGCATTGGTACACCGATCGCAGCATATATTGATCAGTTTTGTTACGTGAAGGTAGAATGATCAGTCTTACGCTTCAGGTACCAGTCCAGGGATCATGAAATATTCTAGTGTGAAAACACCCTTTTAAATTAATATTTTATATCAACCATTTTCGGTTCGAACTATCAGTAGGGCCGCAGTGAGTCACATCTTGCTGGAGGATGTGATTCTATAAAATGTTGCGAACGCCCAGTTGCATTCCACCGGCAACACTACTGACTAGTCCAACTCGTTAGTGTCCACGTTGTGAACGCCGGGCAGTGGAATCACACTCGTAACGGTGAGATCACAGCAGATAACGAGAGGATGAAAGGCAGACCTCAAAACCAAAACCAACCAGCTAAGGGAAGGTAACCCCGACAGATAAATCCACAAGAGAAGGCAATGGAAAACCACTCTGGTCATTTTTTCCCAGGAATCACTACGGCGAGTACATCAATAAGCAGTCGTCCTGGCTGCGAAATATAAAAGTAGCGCAGGACAGATACATATGCTTTCGCTGTAGTGATCGCCAACGCCGGGAGTATCCAGCAAGACACTAGAAGAAGAAGATATCAACCATGTTGGGAATCGAACCAGAGACTTCTTGCATGGTAAGCAAACGCGCTGACCATTACATCCTGAGGCTGACGTATAAAATAAAGGTGTAGACAAAATATTTGCCAAAAAACTATTAAAGGGATTTGTTCTTTAAATAAACAGATATTGATTTAGAAAATTTTATTATTCCTAGTTTTTAAATAACTTTTTAAGGCAAAAACATTTTAAAAGAACATACAATATCGGAAAAAATTATGCGAAATATTTTTTCAAATCAATTTTTAGTTCTTTGAGTTTGTCCAAATGTTTGTATACAAAAGACTGGATTTCGCCCCCTCGGGAGTCATTAAGCCAATGACAGGTCATAAGCCCTGTAAATGCCTAGACTTCCATATACCCTTATTTAAGGTATTCTCCATCCTTGTTGTAATTTGTTAATTTTTAGTTTTTATAAAATGCATGTAATAATTATTAATTGCTAATCATTTACTGAAGACACATTATAATACAGTACGAGTACATAGTAGAATCCACAAAACATGATCTCAAACATGACCCTTTGTTGCGTTCGAAACTATAGGGTTTTTCATTAACAGCGACGCATTTTGTTTTTTAAATTAAAAGACTTGTGGCCTAGTTATGGAATAGATTTTTATTTCAAATGAAAGTAAAATTGATATCATTATTTATGGAATACGACATTGTTCAAATGTCCGCCGCAGAAGAGTGGGGGCGAGTAATACGTTGTACCCAATTTTCCATGACCCTAGCACACGAATCAGCGGAAATACTAGAAATTTCACGTTCGATGTTAGCCTGCAGCTCTTCTAACGTTCCTAACTTGTTGGCATAGACCAGAAATTTAATGTTACCCAAAGAAAAAGTCAAAAGGGGTTAAATCGCATAAACGAGGCGGCCATTCGCGAGCACCGTTGCGTGAGATTACTTGCTCGCCAAACTTGGTATTCAATAATTTGATTGTGTCGTACGCTGTTATAGCACGTTGCGTTGTCCTGTTGAAACCACATATTGTTCAAGTTCATAGCGTCCAACTGGTCCCGAAAATTCTCCAATATCATGGTTCTGTAGCGACCGCCGTTGACTGTTGGTAGCGCGCCGTTTTCATCGAAAAAGAAAAATGGGCCGATGATGCCGCCGCGCCCGCATGAAAACCGCACCAAACAGTTATTTTTTCGGAAAAAGTTGTGTGTCGTGCATCACTTCAGGCTGTTCACTTGTCCAAATGCGACAATTTGTTTCGAATTTTTGCACCAAACGTTCAATAGTCCGTCATGTTGGACGGTTTCGTCAACCAAAAATTGGCGTCAGCGCACGCAACGTAGTCGCGATAGAACGTGAACTTTGTTTATAAAAACGAATAATTTGCAAACGCTGTTGAAGCGTGTATCTCTCTACAATTAAATGACATAAACTGTCGTTAAAACATTTGAAAGAATTGCGAAGCCAACTTTACTCCTTTTTGAGAAATGTGAAAAACGAAATTCATCGTCCCTTTTGAAAAACCCTATATAATACGATCAGTGTGGTACCAGAATCCTGGGCGAGTGTTTACGACTCGATGGTTGCTCCCAGGTAAAAATCCTGACTCAGGGAATCGAATAAAGATAATTCGAATCGAATAAATAAGAGTGGTTAAGGTGAGCGCCTACCTTTTTAAGGTCTTGGGTCCGAATCCTAACAGGAGGGTAATGATATATTGATTTTAATGGTTTTTCAAACTGCAGTATTTCATTGTTCTGGACTGTTATCTGAAGCGTGAGACTGATCACATAACCTTCATTTAACAGATGATTGAAATATGCTACATTTAGTTAACTGACGCAGTGATCTATGTACCACTAGGTGCAAAAGGGGGCTGATAATGAGGATGAAGAATAATTTTAACAGATTTGAAAACCATTGAGATAAAATTATAATACACATATTTCAATATTGCTGGTAAAAATTAATATAATATTTACTTATTAAAATAATTATTGTCACCTCCTGTATATTTGAAGCAAGAAAAAAAGTAAATGAACGTAAAATATATTATTTACTGTATCCTGGTGAGTCACAAAGTCACCTGTTATTTTAGGGAAGCAGGTAATTTGGAAGCAAAAGATGTTACATAACCTCCAATTGGCAATTAAACTCAAAGCTCTTGCGTCCGTGCTTCGAGTTTAATGGCCAAAATTATGTTGATTTATATATTCTTTTTTAAAAACTATTTCCTAACAGCAAGGAAATAAAAATACCCTGGATTTAATTAAATTAGAGCTTTATAAATAACCATTCTGCTAGTTTCAATTTTAGAAAATTTTCGTTTTGAAAATACACCTTTATTTAGGTAGTTAATCATTCAGAAAATACTTGTGTTTAAGAATAATATTATGGATAAGAGAATTACATTAATATTTAAAAGGAAATTGAAACTTACCCCTGATCAATTGTATTTTGTTAAAAATAATAGTTTGTAATAATTTGATTGTAACATGCTAACAGCAATTTAAAACAGTTTTACGTAGAATAATTAGCAGTGCCGGACAACCAAATTATATTTTACATTTTTTAAAGTTTTTTTTTTTTCATTATTTAGTTTTTTGGTTAGCAATTACATCAACTGCAGCGCATTACGATAATAAATTAGATGAAGTCATGATGACGAGTCTTACGTTTCAGGTGTCAGACCAGAAACTATCAAATACGTATTTCAAAGTAAAATCACATTTTGAAATAAATTTTATATTTCATCATATTGGCAGTGAAACTTAACAGATCTCGCATGTTAAACAAGCGCTCTTACCACTAGATTACAAAAAGAAAATTGAAAATGTGGATAAAGAAATCGCAATCTATAAGTAATCTCAGTATTGTATTACAATTCATGGAGAAAAAAAACAGCTATTATTTATGAACAGCCCCCCATGTTTCTATTTTAGAATCACCTCTGCCAGATGCAAATTCATTATAAATGTTTACAAAAATGTTTAAAATACATAATTAATAAAAAAATTGTTTAGATTATAAAAAAAAAACATTTAAAGGTGTTTACAGAAACAAAACGCATCTAGACTTTATTAAATACATACTCATTTTAAAATTGCGAAATAATGATCTCTCTTAAATATGGGTTGACTTATATGAAACAGAACCTTCAGCATGTCATGCCTTCGTTTCGTAAGTTCGTTCGTATCCTATATATCCATTTCACTTTAACGTAATCAAAATCGTATTTCGCTCAAGTTTCCGCAACTAAAGTACCCCTCTGTGACTATGATACAAATTATGGTTTAACAATCTAAAAAAAAACTTCAAAGATTATTCGAGGTTATTTAATTATATTTTTTAATTTATTCATTTATTTATATTTATTTATTTAACTTTTTGTACATACTGTTACTTGTACATTGGCGGATTTATTGCCAAATGGCAATTTCTTCCAACCAACCAATAAAATAAAAGTTTTATTTTTATAATTCAAGTTACAGAACATATTCAATAGAAAAAAAAATTAAAAACCTCAAGATAAAGATGTTTGTTTATAAATAAACTTAAATTAAAACTTTTACTTAATGGACAAAGGGAAAAAAGAAGAAAGAGGAAAGGAGGATAGATTAGGGAAGGAAAAGGAGATGTTTCTTCAGACGTGATTTAAACAGAGATTTTATGGTGGATGGGAGATCATTCCACAGTCAAGCCGCATTGACACTATATGAGTTAGAGAAGAAAGAGGAATTATGGGTGGGTATTAAAAAAGTGTCTTGAGAATTAGAACGAAGAGGTAAACCATGAACTAATAAGCGTTGAAATTTTTCACGCAGGTATATAGGAGTGTTAGGACTATAAAGTACATTGAACAGAAGTGAGAGGGAGTGATAGTCTCTCTACTGTCTAATTTTGAGCCATTTCAGTTGCCTACGATAGTCAGAAATGTGGTCATATTTCCTTAGACCCAAAATGTACCTTATGCGTGTATTCTGAAGTCGTTCAAGTTTATCGAGTTGCTCGCAGCTTTAATCAGTCATGGAAACATCAGCGTTATCTAGAATGGGTAGTAGTAATGCTTGTACAAGGGTGCATTTTGTATTAATGGGTAAGATTTTTTTTTTTGTAAGAAACGTGTTTTTCACGCAAACAAATTTAAAACATGGCCAGTTAAAAAGAACGGGGTAGCTGAAAATTTTGATGTGTATCTGAACATACTGTGCGAAAAAGACAACTGCGCATCGGCGTCGGACTGATTTTACCCAACTAAAATCGACAAAATCGACGTGTTCCGTTTCCCGCACCCCAAAACTGAACCGATTTGGTTTTTGTGATGAAAAAGTCTCTGAATAAAAGAAAATAAAATATTATGTGTTAATATCTTTTGCGTTTTTTAAAAATATATATTGTATTTGTATACCATTTATACGAAGACTGCAGAAAACTGGTTCTAGTTCCCATAATAAACCATTTATCAAAAAAAAGAGATATGTATAAAATGTAAAAAAATCCCTGCTTTACTGCCGTAATCTAGAGAGAAAATACCGGAATACGTTTGTATAAAGAAAAGTCATACCGCATCTCCTATAATGTTTGATGATTTAATTACAAACAATAAAATTTTGTAGCTCTCTCATGCTTAGAATTTCGTATTTACTTCACAAATATACACGACACCTCGCCGTGCATACAGTTGAACTGTAGATAGGAGGTGGCTTGGAGCTGCTATTTGACCGGCTATCGGGTGATAGCTTTCTTCAGGCTTCAGTTTTCTTCTTCAGAAGGGCAGGCGGCGACATCAGAGGCGGAGAGGGCGTAGATATAATAAAAACGCAGTCTTGGTTATACACTATACACACTTTATTCAATAAAAATACAGAGGTTCTATCAAGTAATTTGTACCGTGCCGCAGTCGGGCACGGTACGAGACAGCATACATAAGCCGCAAGGGAGAGCGAGAAGGGGTCGGACTTTCCCGGCTTACGCCGTAGCACGCTCTCCTATTGGCTGGACAATTTCAGATATTGTTTTTACACGTATGCTTATAAGATAAAATAACTCCCTCGAGATGAGTTTTACATGTAAAGGGAGTATGTAGGCCTCTTCCCCGTATCTTATTTAATGTAGAAATGATACAGGGAAAGGTCCTACATACTGAGAAAAAGGGTGACATGAGTTTTAGAGGATTTGACAGGGTCTGATTCCCCGCAATCTGATACAAATATGTGGCTAGGGTCTCGATATCCTAACTTCTGCCCCTGCGAGTGACATAATTAACCGTCTTTATTTTAGGGGCAGCTAGTTAGATTACAAATCGAGACTCCTAGCCGAAAATAAACATAAAAACATGATATACAAATATTAACCTAAAAACACTGGCACCGCACACTCTCGTCCGAGCGCCATTCGTCGCCCTAGCGGCCACTCGGGAAGCTTCAGTCGTGGCCGGGGGTTCGACCGTCTCTCCGCGGTCATTCCGTCCATTTTCCCCGTGCAGCTACCATCTCCGCCTGGGCGCCCGCAAAGGGCCGCTCGGCTTGGTGTCGGTGCCTAACGTTTGGCGCTCGTTCGCCGCGTCACAGGCCGTGTTGTACGTTGTATTATCGCACGCGCGGCGATGTCCGATACACTCCCCCCGGTGTCGCGCAGTCGGCACCTGCTGGTCCCGCATCGGGCCTCGCCGCCGCGTGGCGCTGTCTTCCGGGCGCTGTCATCAGTGGGGCGTAGCAGGACCGCGATCTTGACCGTGGGTCTTGTGTACTCGCCCGTGGAGGTCCGCACCCTGACGGCTCGCACCTGGCCGTCCTTCCCGGGCATGGTTCCCGTGACGACTCCCCGTGGCCATTGGTTCCGTGGCATCGCGGGATCGGTGATCACTACCACGTCTCCAACTTGCAGGGGAGTGGCCGCGATGCGCCATTTCTGACGTCCGCCCAGGCCTGGCAGGTACTCGCGCATCCATCGGCGCCAGAAAGCATCCGCCATCTTCTGGGCTATGCGCCATTGTTTGCGCAAACACACGTTCTCCGGCGCTTCGCTGTAATCCGCGAGGCAAGGCATGCCCCCGGATGACCCAATTAAAAAGTGATTCGGAGTTAAAGGAGCTCCGTCACGAGGGTCTACTGTCACGTGCGTCAGCGGACGGCTGTTGACCGAGAATTCAGCCTCGGCTAGCACCGTCCGTAACGTCTCTTCTCTAGGCGCTTGCTCTCTCAGTATAGCAAACAGCGCCCTCTTAATGGAACGAACTAATCGTTCCCATGCCCCTCCCATGTGCGGGGATGAAGGAGGGATAAACTTCCACTCAATCTTCATAGTGCTCATTTCATCTAGCACTTTCTTGTCCTCGGCTACGTCTCGGAAGGCAGCGGCCATCTCTTTATCGGCCCCACGAAAATTTGTCCCGTTGTCAGAGTACAAGACAGACGGGTGTCCTCTTCTGGCGGCCATCCGCCGGATGGCTTGGATCGTCGAGTCGGTGCTCAGTGACGTCACCAACTCAATGTGTACGGCCCTGGTTGTGAGACACGTAAACAAGGCCCCGTACCTCTTCTCTTTGCGCCGTCCCATGGTCACGTGTAGCGGTCCAAACAGATCCACTCCGCAATGCGTGAAGGCGCGCATGTGATGTGCCAATCTCGCCGGCGGAAGACGTCCCATCAAAGGCGGTTGCGGTCGCGCACGATCGTTCTTACACTTCTGGCAGTTAGCTACAATCCATCGAAGCTTTGTGCGTATTCTCATCACGTAGAAATCTTGACGCACATCTGCCATAGTCCTCTCAGTGCTTCCGTGATAGCACATCTCATGCCGGTGTCTCAGCATCAGTTGTACGTACAGCTGCGCGGCGTCTAATATTATCGGGAATCCAATATTTTCCCGTACGCCGCTGGCCGCGTATAACCGCGTTCCCATCCTCACCAGTCCGGTGTCGTCTAGCCGGGGCGTGAGGGCATGCAGGCGGCTGCCTCTGGGTAGCGACTCCCCCCGCTTTAGGGCTGTTATGTCGCTGCCAAAGGCGTCGTTTTGCGTTCGCCTGATCCACAATCGCTCAGCGGCTATACACTCCTTTGCGGTTAGGTATTTTCCCACGCATTCTGGGGCGGCACGGCGGCATCGATTCACAAACCGCAGGCACCATGCCGTGGCACGTATAAGCCGTCTCCACGAGCTAAACCGTGCGGCGTCTGGCAGCGCCGCTTGTAACGCGGTGACTATGCGTTCGGCGCGCTTTGATTCCATGACGGCGATGTCGGGCTGCAGGCCGCGTCCCTTGTGATGCGGCCATTCGCCCTCCTCCCCAGTCAGGAAGGCCGGTCCCCCGAACCAGGCTCCCTGAGGTGTAAGATCAGGCGCGTTGAGGTCCCTGGTGGCAGCATCCGCGGGATTCATCTTAGTCGGAACCCACCGCCACTCTTTCGGGTGAGATAACTCATCTATCTCCCCGAGGCGATGGGCCACGAACGGCGAGAACGCACGGCTGTCGTTTCGTACCCAGCACAGTACTGTCGCCGAGTCCGTCCAATAGACTGTCCTCCCCACAGTGACGTCACTCTCCCGCTTGATGGTGTCTGCCAGTCTCACGGCCATTAGCGCCGCTTGCAGCTCCAGTCGAGGTATTGATAGAGCTCGCAAGGGGCTAACTTTAACTTTACTGCCCACGAACCGTACATGTCTATTACGGTCCGTCTTTTCCACAAAATACGCTACTGCGCACCCCGCCAGTTCGGAGGCATCGCAGAATACGTGTAGTTCCACCCGACTGGTGCGATTTTCTATACACCGCCGGGGTATAGAGCTCTCTGTGCGCTCCACACAGGCTCTCCATTCGGCCCATTTTTCTTGATGGGTCGGCAGGATGACGTCATCCCATCCTATTCCCGATCGCCATACTGCTTGTAATAATATTTTCGGGCGTACCGTAACACACCCTAGAAAACCGAGCGGATCGAATATGCTCATTACCGCGCTCAGTAATTGTCTTTTAGTGGGCCACTCATGTGCGCTTAACGCTATTGTCTTATTAAATTGAAACACAAATCGATCACTGACTGGGTCCCATTTAACACCGAGTACTCGCTCCAAGTACTCACTACCGTTCACTATTATCTCGCGAGCGTCCGTGGCGCGCAAATTATCCGCGGTGGTACGTAGCACTTCACCGTCATTTGAGGACCAATTCGTCAATTGGAATCCTCCCCGTCTTAATATTTCACTTGTTTGATCTCTTAACTGAATAGCTTGTTCCGTAGTATCCACCGCGGCAAGATAATCGTCCATATAAAAATTGTTTTCCACTGCGCGCGCCGCCTCCGGAAATTCACTCGCGTTTACACAGGCTAACTTATTTTTCACATATTGCGCACTTGTCGGTGAGCACGCGGCGCCAAAGGTCATCGAGGTCATCACCATTGTTTTAATCTCGGCGTCGGGTCGCTCCCTCCACAAAAACATCTGAGCTCCTTGATCGGCGGGGCGGATTTTTATCCGTAGAAACATATCTTTTATGTCCGCCGCAAGCGCTATGCGGCCTTCTCTGAAGCGTAATATGTTACCCCATAGCGAGGTCAGCATGTCAGGGCCGGTGAGTAGTTTGTCGTTCAACGAAACTCCACGGCATCGGCTGGCCGCGTCGAAGACGACTCGCAGCTTTCCCGGCTTGTTCACATTTACTACGCCGAAATGGGCTAAGTACCACTTCCGCGGGAAACGAGCGATCTCTATCGGCGTAACTTCCCGGGCGTAATCCTTCTCGATGTACTCCTTAATTTTCGCGCAATATGCCGCCTTGTAGCTCGGGTCCTTGGCCATCTTGTTCTCGACAGATTTCAGTCTGTTTACTGCGCACTGTCGATTGTCCGGTAACCATATGTTGTCTTCTTTCCATAGAAGACCCGTCTCCCACTGACCGGTTGGCGTTGGTCTGGTGGTTTTCTGTAGAATTTCCATAGCGCGCGTGTCTGTGCTGTTAACACGTGGCCTAGGTTTGACGCCCATAGCGTCCACCGCGTAATTGAGGCGCATTAACTCGTCCATGCGATCCTCTACGCTAGCACTCGTCAGTGTGAGTGTTTTGCTGGCTTTGTTCTGCTTATGATTCACGCATCCGTGCGTGATCCATCCCAGCGACGTCAGAGAGCGTAAATATCTCCCTTTCTCGTTGACTTTCCTAGTCACGATTAAATGAGCGTTGTCCTGCCCAATTAATATTTTCGGTAGCACTTCTTTCATACCGTTTCCCTCCGGAATGCACTGGCGCGGGAGATTTAGACTCGTCATTGTGTTCCCGACGAGCGGGTATCCATTCCCACTTGGCCCACGAATAGTCACTGTGACGCGTCGCGACGCCTTATCCTCGGAACACATATCACTCGCACCATGAATCGTTATCCCGCGCACTCGTCCGGGCGCACCGACACTGTCCGCCAGTTCGGAGTCTATTAAAGTCACATTGGAGCCCTCGTCTAACAGGGCGTAAACGTCGGCACCGTCATTGGGGCCGGTCACGTTCACTTTTATCACTTTGAGCAATACCGGTTGAACTTTTTCGCAGGTGCTCATCACTACATTATCGCGGCCTTCTCGTCGCTGTCCATGTAGTGTCCTATGATGCGTATAGCGACACTCTTCTATACCGCACTTCTTAGCCGCCGGGCATTTACCGGCTAAATGTTTATGCCTCAGACACGAGAAACATAAACCCTTTTCGCGAACAATTTCCCATCGGCCCGCTACCGATTTCGCTAAAAACTCGCGACACTTTTCACTTTTGTGCGGGCGATTGCACACTCCGCACTCGTCCCTTGTCTCGGTTGGCGCGGACACTGTATACACATTGTTCTTTGTTTTCTTTTTGGGAAAAAACGACCCCGCGTCCATTCCACCGGCGCTCATTGACGTCTGAGCGATCTCGCTAAGCCAGCAAGAAAATTCCTTCACGGTGGCGCGTTCGTCTCTGTCCCTCGGTAAGGTGTACCACCACAGAGCCCGCATCGCTAGCGGGATCTTGGCCACCATCTCGTTCAGTAGCTGCGGTGATGATAGGCAGCTCGAGTTCCTTGTCCGCTCCAGAGTGGCGACCATGTTCCTCAGGGCCACGGATAACTCAACTATCCCGGTTGAGTTGGGGCTCTCCACTATGGCGGGTAGGCGGCGCGCTTTCTCCAGCATGTGCGCCGTCACAATCTCCTCGTGGCCGAACTGCAGTTCCAGGGTTTCCATGATGAGGTCCGTATTCTGAGGATCCACCATCAGGGAGGAAACCGCCTCCTTGGCGGCCCCTTTCAGCGCACGTTGTAGTCGGAGCAGGTTTTCCGGCGTCGTCAGCCGGCAGACTTCCGTAGACCTCGTATATTGGGCCTTGAAGGCAGGCCATTCCAGTGGGTCTCCTTCGAAGGCGGGCAATTCCTTTGCCGTAGATTGGCGCGCCAACAGCGCCTCCATTTTTCCATCGTCGCCATCGTGTGATCGTGGGCTCCCCGTTGATCCTCCACGTAGCGCGGTGGCCATCTCGGTGATCGCCGCAGCCATCTGCGCGATCGGGTCCGAAGAGCGGCGTACCCAGTCTCCGGTTTGTCTCTCTGCCACCCCAGCTCGTCCGCTGGGGCCCGCATCTGCCCTAGGAGATTCCATTGGGGGTCCAGGTGCGGTCGGTGTCTTCTCAGAGCGCCTCAGGGCGGCGCGCAGTTTCGCAACTTCAGCCTGCAGAAGTTCGACGGTGTCCTCCTCGGAAACCTCCTGTGACGACGCCTCGGTACCCGTCACCGTGGATACGACGTCGGCAGGGGGGGTGACATCAGAGGTTTTCTCGGCGGAGCCTTTTCCAGAGCGAAGTGAAGGCGTCATCTTCCACTGGGATGTGGCGTCCGTATAGCAGCTCCGATCCGGTGAAACGAAGGACCACAACTATATACACGACACCTCGCCGTGCATACAGTTGAACTGTAGATAGGAGGTGGCTTGGAGCTGCTATTTGACCGGCTATCGGGTGATAGCTTTCTTCAGGCTTCAGTTTTCTTCTTCAGAAGGGCAGGCGGCGACATCAGAGGCGGAGAGGGCGTAGATATAATAAAAACGCAGTCTTGGTTATACACTATACACACTTTATTCAATAAAAATACAGAGGTTCTATCAAGTAATTTGTACCGTGCCGCAGTCGGGCACGGTACGAGACAGCATACATAAGCCGCAAGGGAGAGCGAGAAGGGGTCGGACTTTCCCGGCTTACGCCGTAGCACGCTCTCCTATTGGCTGGACAATTTCAGATATTGTTTTTACACGTATGCTTATAAGATAAAATAACTCCCTCGAGATGAGTTTTACATGTAAAGGGAGTATGTAGGCCTCTTCCCCGTATCTTATTTAATGTAGAAATGATACAGGGAAAGGTCCTACATACTGAGAAAAAGGGTGACATGAGTTTTAGAGGATTTGACAGGGTCTGATTCCCCGCAATCTGATACAAATATGTGGCTAGGGTCTCGATATCCTAACTTCTGCCCCTGCGAGTGACATAATTAACCGTCTTTATTTTAGGGGCAGCTAGTTAGATTACAAATCGAGACTCCTAGCCGAAAATAAACATAAAAACATGATATACAAATATTAACCTAAAAACACTGGCACCGCACACTCTCGTCCGAGCGCCAATCGTCGCCCTAGCGGCCACTCGGGAAGCTTCAGTCGTGGCCGGGGGTTCGACCGTCTCTCCGCGGTCATTCCGTCCATTTTCCCCGTGCAGCTACCATCTCCGCCTGGGCGCCCGCAAAGGGCCGCTCGGCTTGGTGTCGGTGCCTAACGTTTGGCGCTCGTTCGCCGCGTCACAGGCCGTGTTGTACGTTGTATTATCGCACGCGCGGCGATGTCCGATACAACAAAAAAATGTTATATTTGTTAAAAATAATAAAAACTTATTTTCAAATTACCACTTACTTGATCATAAACTAAATGAATATTTAAATTCATGTTTGTTAGGAATAGAATTTTCATCAAGAAGCCATTGGCTTGTATGTAAATAGGCAGTTAGTATGGTTTAATTGAATATATTGCTAGAACAATGTATTAAGATATACACTATATTTGTATTTACTGTCTATTTTGTAATGGAAGCTTTAGAGCAAACATTACTTAGCCAAAACAAGGTGAATGAGATGAGATTTCAAACATGAAAGCTCAAAGCTTCACGAATATTTTATATTATACAAACCCGTTACACACATTCGTAACCACATAAAATATTTTATTAATTTATTTTGTGATTTTAATTTAAAAGAGGTTTGGAATTACATACACGAAAACAAAAAAGTAAAACAACTCAATTCACTTTCTTTTAAAACATACTGGGTAAATAGGTGCGTAGGTTTTCACGGTCACAGTCATTATTTATCTTTTTTGGCTGATCCCGTGTTACCTGAAGTTGACCACAGTTTACCCTGAAGACGACCTCTGCAATGGTGGCCGAAATATCGGAACTAATCCAACTTACACGGTATCACTCAAAAAAGATACTTATTAATTTACTCAAAAACATACAAAATAAATGGTATAAATTAATATTGTGTAACTGTATAGTAAATTAACTAGAAGGTGTTATTGTTTATTTTGCATAATAATGTCGGCCTTAAATCAGGTTGTACCTAGTTAGGCAGACTAGACATGATCCAGAGAAATCTTTTACCTAAGTGTGTATGTAGTAGAAAAAGTAATTGTTATTTTTGTTAATAAATTGTGATTATTATTGATTACTAGGTAAAATTCAACGACAATATATTTAATAATAAAAAAAAAAATTAAGCAACTCGAACACAAGACGCAAAAAAGGTAAATGAAAACGTAATATGACTGCATGGATAGATAATATTTTTTATTTTACTTTTATCCAAATTTTTTTCATGTTACCAAGCGTTTTTTATTTTATTTTATCAAGCAACATTATTGATTATTTTTTAAGAAGTGTTTTTTCATAGGTATTTTTTAACTTATTTGATCACATTGTGGTTACGTTGATCATTTTTTGCAATAAAAAATATCAAATTGTTAACTTCCAATTCTATTACAATGAAAGCATCCACCCCTTTCCCAAAACTGTTCATAAAAACTTGAGTCTTTCTTCAGTTTCACATATCAATATCAATTTTTTTTTTTTTAACTAATTAAGCGAAAATTTAATATTTCTTTACAATCAAACCGCGAAAATAACAAAACAAATAAACTTTAAAAACTTTCATTGTACCCCTCACTGCAGTATTGTCAGTTTGTGATCAATCAAATACACATGGTCAGCACAATCACCTTTTTCTAATTTCCCAGTATGACAGTGGAGGAATACAGTGTTAGTTCCAAATTAAGACCGCGGCCGCACGCTCCAGATCCCGCATCAGAAAGGAAGAAGAACGTAGTAATACAAACAAATCAATCAAACGACACGAAACCCAAATACATATCAACCCAAAAAAAAATTTATATTTTCTATATTCGTAAATTTAAAACTAATCATCGGAAACATTCTACAATCCCTCGTATATGTGAAACATTTAACAAAAAATTTAATAGTCTTGATATATTAAACACTCCATACAATATGTACAGAAGAGAATTAATAGGCTTGATTCATGCTCTTCATTCATAATTCGTTTAATCATTAAATCCAATGCAATTTTTCATTCTCACTTTCCTTCAATCATCCTTTACCACTCCTTATCAATTTCCTTATTTTCCTTTCCACTATCTCCTTGTTTTGTCCATATTTATCTTATTTTAATATATAGTATATTTATTATTTATATAGTTTAAACTTCAAGCCGTCGTCGCTTTATTACAGTGTTATTTAGTGAATACATATAATTGGATGGCAGGCCCTACTATGTATACATTTTGTATATATTTTTTTTTAAATATTCATTTAACCTGTACATCTGTTTGTATTCGAAATAAATAAAATAAAATATAAAATAAATATAGGAAACATTAGAATAATTTGCCCTATACAACATGCACTCAATCAATGCTTCCAATTCTATTGACATATCACAACAGAGATGAAGAACATTTAAAAAAAGGTAATATAGATGTCTAGGCATCTACAGGGCTTATGACCTGTCAAGTGGCCACTTTACACATTGTGTAACATTCACCATTCTGCCATATTTGAACATGTATATTCCTTCAATTTTATCCAATTCTATGAAATACTGTAGTAAAACACGCCTTAAAATTATTTGTAGGGAAGCAATTATGAGCCCTGATTACAAAAGGAAATTTAATAAAGTTATATTCGATTATCTATAAAGTAAACCTGAATTTTCTTTACGAAAATGTGCATGTGTGCTTAAGCATTTAAAAATTATCACCATCAGTTCATCATTGGAAACCTGTAACTGAACATGAAATTAAAAATTAATAATTAAAAATTAAAATTAAGTAAAATATTTTTTTTTTATACAGAAAATGAAATTTTATTCTAAAGACAAATAAAGATAACTCGGTTAACTTCCCATTGTCATGAGGAATTTCAGTGTTTTTTATATATTTGTTAATAGACAATTAAACTAACCCATTTTTTAAAATATCGTATTATCAGCGCTATAGCTTTCTACAGGTTTGTATTTCTGAAATAACTCCGTGTGTGACGTCTCTTCCGCTTCTTCTCGGTCAGTTCTGCCGATTGGTCCGATGACGAACCGTAAACTGGGAACCTTTCGCAACTCGCATATTTAAAAAACATACTATTTATTCATAGTTAACTCTTACAAACCATAAACAATAATAAAAAGAATGTGACCTCACTGGGGTGGTTACCCGTGCTGAGGACAATTAACAATATACTTTTTTGAATTGTTTTTAAATTTGAGAATAAACTAAAAAGACTTACTTAATAAACAAAGATAATAAACAAAATTTTCAGACTATTTTAAAAACTAGGTATATGTGTACATCTAAATTATTTATATTGCAAAACGCACAATGAAAATAACAAAAACCTAACATGAGCTATACACTTGTGGAGCAGTTGATTCAATATTGGTTTGGGCGAATGAGGCAATCCATTTTACTTCTACCTAGCTCCACTATCCATTTTTTAAAAGCCTTTTTAAAGATTTTCTCGTTATAAATTGTTTTGATAGATAGTGGAAGTAGGTTATAGATTTTAATTGAATAATACTTAAAATCCCTTTGTTCGAAAGTGGTATTAGTTTGTATTTGTTTAAGTTGTCTTTGTGTTGAGGAACAAGTGAGTATATTATTTGTATGTGATTTATTGTAGGGGTTATGTCTTTCATTTGAGTAAGAGTAATTTTTGAATCTGTAAGTGAGTATTGTTTTAGCGTATAATTGTTTTGGTGCCATAAGTTATGATTACCCTGTTATATTCCTATGCACTAGTGACGTCGTTCAAAGTTGTTCGTTTTTGTTGAAATATTTTTGTTTTATTTTTCATACATTTTCAATAATTTTTCAAGTACAATTTAATGCTTTAATTTTTACGGGGCGTGAGATTTTTTTTTATATCTAATATCCCGTAGGGCTGAACTTACTCGTTGGGGCCCGGGACCGCAATCAGTAACTCAATCACAAATAATTATCGACGTGCTTAAAAACATGCTAAGCATTTGAGCGATCACAATGAACAATAATGAACATGCTTAAATTATCGCAGTCATAAGTCAACGCATGTGTAATCTCTAAGTCATCGCTCGTGTCGGTTTGTTTTTTGTTTTCCTCGTTAATAAATACAGTTCACTGGCGAAAAATCGGCGTTTACTATAAAAAATAATACAATATATTACATTTGCAAAATAGTAAGGAGTGCCTAATACAAAAAAGTGAAAATCAAATTACAATTACTATGGCGACTGCTTTTCTTGACATTTGGCTTGCCAACCGCCCGCGCCGGGTTAATGCAATAAATAGCATAATAAATAAAAAAATGCTGTTTTGAAATATTTTTCATATTTACACCGGTGAAATTTAAATACGTGAATGCGCAGCAGGATTATACGTCGCGAAACGTAAATATTTTGACATTTAATATTAGGTGCTCACGGATATTCCATTGTGATCGCGAATACGATCAACAACCACGATGAGAAATTATTATCACGTCGCTTATTAGCACGTCGATAGTTATTTGTGATTTACCTACTGGTAGTAAGACGCTCTAATCACTAAAAGCGCACGATGTACGTTTTAACATTGAATACTTTTTCTCAATTTTAGTTTAATGCAAGTAATATTCAAAACATTTCATAATACATTACTTAACCATAATAATTTGAGCATATACTGTACGTATACAAAAGCTTTACGCATACACAAGACGTGATATTAGGATGAATGAGATTAATCAATACATTCTCTCTAGGAATAATTATTTCGATCCGTGTATCCAAGAGTGGCTCGTAAAAACATATTAATTGATTTTTTATTGCATAATTGTACCTTTTAAACGGGAGTGGCGTTCCACGATTTTTTAATACTGCAATATATTTTACGTCTAGACGTTTAAAATTGCTAATTGATTTTAAATATTCAATGATATTACTTGATAAATGGGTATTTAAATAATACATGTGAACTAAACGGTTTATCTTCACAATTCCAGATGGTTAATTGTATAATACATTCATATTTATGACAAGGTTATTATTAGTTCGTCCAATGTAGTAAATAGGTATTGTAAAAATTATTGATGTTCCTCTGTGGGTAGATTCCGGTGAATTTGATGTATATTTTGGTTGGTATGTGGAGCTATCCACAGAGGCTATTTAAGGAATTAAAACTGGCTCTTTTACTTTTTCCTGCCTTTGCCTTGTTTGCCTAGCTCCCGAAATAATAGTCGCGTTTAGCAGTTTCTGCTGTACAAGGGCTGTTTTGATTTTATTTTGATATTCCAAGAATAAATTTCTGCAGGGGCTTTATGCTAGAAAGTTGTGACATTTTGTCACCCGCTCGACAATAGCCGAGTGGTCATCTCGACAATTTAATTACAAAGAGGAATGAAAAGTGTCTAAATATTTTAATTGTTCCTTTGTCCTTCTTGTTTTCTTCCCACCCCCTCTCCTCTCTTCACAGTATAGTGGTAATTTTTTATATATTTTTTTATTTTGTTAATCTTTGTTTTTAATTTTTGTATAAAATTGTAAAATTCAATATGTCTATTTATTTATTTATTAAGGAAATCATACAGTCTTCATATAAAATAAGGAACAAAAGAACAGTTAAAAAAGGTAAGACCAATTACAGATTTCACACTAATTTATTATGAATGCAGGAGGAGAGGGGAAAAATAATTGAATTCTAAAAAGTAAAAATTTGAAAATGAAATAAAAAGTACATGCAATGTATTTGTAATTTTCTCAAACTGAACGGTTTGGGTAGGTAGGAAGAAATTACCTTAAGGCAGTATGCCCGCCCTTATATGTATTGTAATATTGTATATATATATAGGGTCAACAATATTTTGAGTTTGTCCAAATTTTTGTAGACAAGGACTGGATTCAACTCCCTGGGGAGCTGTTTATATTAACATTTTACAACAGAGATAAAGAACATTTAAGAGAAGGTAATATAGAAGTCTAGGCATCTACAGGGCTTATGTGTTAGGGCCGATAAATTACCTGGTCCATGAAGAAGTATACAAATTGAAAAAATAATATTTTCAGGCGTTGCCTATTATGTAGGTGAAATAATTCAATTAGATGAATCTCACCCGCATAAATAAAGGTTTCAGCTCTTTAATTTCACAAACATTAACGGATGAAAGAATTGAAGGAATATATATGTTCAAATATAGGCAGAATGGTGAATGTTACACAGTGTGTAAAGTGGCCACTTAAACCAGCCATTGACAGGTCATAAGCCCTGTAGATGCCTAGACTATATTACCTTATCTTAAATGTTCTTCATCTCTGTTGTAAAATGTTATATATAGGGTGTTAAATAAATAAAATGAAAATATTTGTACGAATAAATAAATGAGTACAATGAGAGTTTGACAACTAAATTTATTACAAAATTCAATTGGTTCTAGTTTTTGTTTCGATAATTTCTACGTCAGCATTTTTGTAGCTAGTAAACTAGCTGTTTTCATTTAGTATTTTGAATGAAACCCAAGAAAACTACAAAATAAATGACATAACAACCCATTAAGTTACACCTTCTTGGCATTACTATTCGGAGCCAGACTGAAGGTGTATAATGTACATATTTTGTGATTCACTCACGGGACATTTGCCAGAAACCGAACTATTATTATTTTACGAAACAATAATCCTACACTCATAATATAACTTCCGTTTTAAAAATACGTATTATACCTTTGCTATATACAGATAATATCTGTCACACAATAACCCAAAAACATTCATTTGTATGTGGGTCACTCTTCATTTTGTTAGTTCATCTTTGCTTTGCACGAGAGTCAACGGTTTTTATTCGTATGTAGCCAAAGTGAAAATACAATGATAATTCAAAACCAGTCAAGAGTGACACCAGTAAAAGGGTATTTTAGTACAGTATGCCATTATAACAATTTTTAAAAATATATTAGAAATAAGTCAAAAGTTTCCATTATAATTCTTTTTCGTTTAACACTTTGAGTACCGGCCGAATACACATAGAATTTACTCTGTGCCCGGCCCATTATTGTGAAATTGTATGTTTGTGAAGGGTTTCTTAAAAGGGTCATAATTATAAAAATACCTTGTTCAATCAATTGAAACTTCTTATATTTATTCAAAACAATTTAATAAGTCATTTTAGTATACGTGTTATGATTCATATTCATATCATTAATTATAGTGCTTTCGCACTTATAGATTACGCAGACAGGGCATAGTCTAAGCTTATAACCGAGTTACACAGTTTAAACTCGCGCTGTGCCAGCGGGTACCCTGCAAGACATCGGACCCTCCCAATGATGTATGATAATTTTGACAAAATTGGTCTTTATGGAGAGCCACATTGCAGTGTTTGCACATATACAGGGTCTCACTCCTTTTCTCTTCTCTCTCTCTCACGTCTTTTCACGTATTGTTATGGTTGGACAATTTAAATAGCGCCATTTTTGTAAAAATCAGCTCAAAGTAGTTTACCAACAGCGCAAAAGTACTAATTAAAGTCACTAGATGTCAATAAAATGCACTTTTTGGACAGCTGGCAAACCACGTGAAAACACGGGACCGGGACACAACGCGTTGTTATAAAATCACGTGTTTACACGGCTCCGGGATACAAAGTGTTAACACTGATAAAACACAAGTTTTATTGCATATTTTTTGTAATTTATATGTTATCCTAAAAATATTAATAATTAAAAATAAAATATACGAAATATTGTTAGACGTCACTCCCCATTATGTATACAAAAATTGTTTTCTCTTTTACGTTATGGGAAACGTTAATGTAAATATACAGGTGTTTTTTAAACCCTGTCATATCCGAGAACACGATGATCAGTATGAGCAAGTAGACATATTGGCACATTAAAATATATTTTTTAATTTAATTTAAAAACTTAAAAAACTTTAAAATATAAATAAAAAACAAATGGTTGCTTACTTCTGTAGGGGAGAAACGTCGAGGGGTGAGGGGTGAGGGGGGAGCCTGATACATTGTCGACGGCACGGCCACGCCCCCTTTGCTTCTCCCCTGCCGAAGTAAGCAACCTTTTGTTTTTTTCGTTCCAAAAAAATATTTTAATATGCCAATATGTCTTTTTGCTCATACTGATTATTGGGGTTCCGGATGTGACAAAGAAAAGAACACCCTGAATGTATTTAATTCATATAAAAAATGTATTTAGTAGTGATATTGTATACTTACATCTGTTATCTGAATAAATAAATCTTATTTAACATTATACTTATCGATAATTTCCGGTTCGGAGTGTGTGCAACGAAAACATTTTTTTTTAAATTCGCGACATTTTTTTTTTTAAGAAAAAAGAAATACTTGAGTTCTTATGATTTACTCAAATATTTAAATTCCAGACCATTTTCTGAAAGTCATAAAAATAGAAATCGAGTTTTGGTAGAGTGGGATTTGAACCTCGGACCTTTGGCCCGTGAGTCCTACATATACCACAATACCACCACGGGACCACAACTCGTTCATCGAATTATAATTATGTTCCTTAATATGATGCAAATAACGACTTATGTTATTTACTTTTAATTTTATGTCCAACATGCGGGTTTATTAAAAATTAAAAATTGAAAATTAACCTCTAAAAATTCTAGTCAAGCGGCGTTTAAATCTCACTTTTAACTATGTAATATTTTGTGCCTGGGAGTTTTTAAAATCACATTTAACACTGCAACATTCACCATTCTGCCAAATGTTTGCGACTTCCACATATCTGCAATAGATAAAAGCACGTATGGGGTTTCGTTTTTATGTTCATATTTCGTACAGGCGACATCTATTGATTTTACAGTGAAGTTTTACAATTATTTGCATCTTCTTCTTCTTCTTCTGCAGCCTTATTCTCTCCACTGCTGGATAAAGGCCTCTTCCAAACGTCTCCATTCCTTCCTATCACATGCTTTCATCATCCACGTTTTACCGGCAATAGAGGCAATGTCGTCGACCCATCTTTTCTGTGGCCATATTTTTTTAATGTTTTTATTTGTTTACTATCTATATTTGCCCAGAGGGATTTTACATGACAGGTATAAAATTAAAATTAAAGAGATTTATGACATAACAAGATTACATGTAGGTACTTATTTTAGAAAAAAACACCTATTTTTTAAAAAAAGGTATCGAATGATATCATGGTTTATAGATACAAAGATAGAATACTGTATAAAAGTAGGAAGATACATAATCATAATTAAATGTGTTCAAAAAAATTATGAAAGTTTTAGTAAAAAAAATACAGTGGGTATTAAAGTAACATAAATGTTTTGAAAGATTTTAATATAATCAAAATAAAAGAAACAAAATACTATTTTGTGAAAATTTAATATTTATTAAAATATTATTTGAAATATTTATCTCTTGGCGTGCAATCGCTTTGATTATTAATGTTCTCGTACTTAATCATTTAATGTAGATAATAATATGTTCGCAATACTTCTCAAATACGTGAGGTCACAGGTTCATATATTCCCCCTTGACACCCACACGAGTTTCTTCCCTACCTCAGCATCCATTTACGGATATTGCCATAGAGACCTCTAGTTGCTTGGTTACGGCCTCCAGATCGGAGCTTTTAACCCAGATTATTGGGATCAGAGCGATCGTGCTCTGAATAATCCACATAAAAACCCGCCTGCTTTATATTCAAAGCTTACGGCAAGATTTTTTCAATTGACAGTCTGTCGGTAATGCAGTTTACGGTAACAGATTATAGAAATAAATTTTCGCGGCCTCTGTACATTTTTTAGAGAGATGCTGATAAAAAATATGGGCTTTATCGATAAAGAATTTTGTTCAAAGCTCTCATCAGTTCAAAATCGATAGCAAAATTATGAATCTTAAAAATAGGTTTGTCGCAAGAGCCAAAATTAGCAGTTCACAATGGAGTCCTGGTCCCTACCCTGATGTATGGCATCAAAGTATAGACTTGGAAAAACAGGAATGAAAGTAGGCTGAATGCTTCTGAAATGCGATTTCTCAGGCAAATGTGTGGTAAAACTATGAACGATAGATGCACAAATGTTGAGATCCGTATTATGTAAAACTGAGATAAGCACTATCGACAAAATCAAGAAAGGAGCTCTGCGTCGGTTTGAACATGTAGAGCGAATGGACAGCGAAAGAACGGCTGAAAATATTTACAATGCAAATGTTCATGGATGCAGAAATAGAAGAAGACGGAGAAAGACCTGACATGACCAAACCCAACAAATACTTGAAGATAGACTTGTAAAAAGTCGGACTAATCGGCGCGCGTGCATGAGAAGATGTATGAGTGTAGAGGAAGCGAGATGTGTATTCAAAGATTGAGTGATGTGGCATTCTATCCTCTCTGCCTACCCTTACGGGGAAACGGCGTGATGGTTTGTTTTGTTTTATTTGTAAAAAAAAAGGTTTTGATTTTGTTATATTATTGGCAGAAAACTAAATTATACTTAATATAAACGAACCAGGTTGCGGTCCCGTGGTAGTGTTGTGGACACAAGGAACAAAGATCCCAAGTTCAAATCCCACTCTACCACAACTTGATTTCTATTTTCCCAGCACAAGTTGTTCACGACTTTTAAGAAAAGGTCTGAATTTCAGTATTTTATTTATTTAATTTTATTTTTTTAAATACTTTAAATTTTAATAAATAGGGAGTAAGTTTTCACAAATTGGAATACGTGCTGTTTTTAAAAGTTGTCATTAATTTACGAAGAATAAAAAAAACTCAAATTCGACTATCGCATACGAATTTTCTTCAATTGATTTAAATTTTCTCAACCTATGATATCGGAGACATTTTTAAATTTAACAAATTTATCATAGTTTTCTTTAATTTGAATAAAAAAATATTTGGAATTATATTAAGCAGAAAAAAACAATTCAATAAATCATTTTCTTCTTAATAATATTTTTCAAATCATTAAAAACAAAATAATATTTGTTCATTATTTTATACGTATACAGTATTATGTCTGTGCTCTTTTATTTGATTATTAATTAAAACTCATGTCTGAGCACCTGATGACAAACTATTATTGAATAGTTTATTGGGACAAAATATATTTTAATTATTTTTTATCTTTATAATGTATTAATATTGTATTAATGTGTATATTTTTATTAAATAAAGACTATTTAAAAATTTAAAAAATCTCCCTAACAAAGAAATGCATTAAAGCAAACAAAAGAATAGGTTGTACATGAGAATTTTAAATTCAACGAGTCAACAATGAACACTGATCACGCTTAAGGTAAACATGGCAATATGAATCCGGAAATAAATTATGGGTATATCACCGTTTATTTCAGAAACAATTCCATAGTTGAACTAACTAGACATTTTGTAAAGGTACGAAACGTTATGGCTTTGCAATGACTGCCTTTTAGGGTTTTCGCATTATCTTGGGAGAATGTTCCGAGACAGTTGTAAGATATACGATGACTGGTACCACTAGAATGAAACACTATTATTCTAAAACGTAGACTATTGTTCTCACGAAAGTCGAAGAAATAAATGAATTCTACTCAGTAGAATTCAATTTATGTTAAGTGAATTTCTGATTTTCAAATAACAAAACAAAAAATATCACGAATCGTGTTTTCAACGAAAGTGAAAAAGTACAGAATGGAAACCGAATTATTTAAAATGTGACATCAATTACGTTCAAGTATCAAAACCATCCATATGTAATTACATTTAAAAATAAAAAAATATATACATATTTTTTTTACATATAATGTTTTATTAAAAAAACAAAGTACATACACAGAAGCATTCCAATTCCAAAAAACTTTATGTAGTAAAAATGTAAAAACTATTTGTGTAAGTTAATTGTCGAAAAAAATATTTAATTATTTTAACATTGCTTTTATGTGATAAATATTTACACGATACAAATCAAACAATACACTATCCAATGCATGAAAAAAGTAAAAGTTTTATGGCAATTCAAAACAAACACGAATATATAGACCTAATTCTAATTATCATTGAAGTGTGACCAATTTTAATTTAAAAAAACAAGGTTTACGCACTTTTCCCAGTAACGAATGATCAATAGATACTGTGCAAAAAAATCTCTCTGAAAATGGAGCGGTTACGTCGTGTTACATTCAGCAAAGGGTTACATGTTCTTAAATACAGGTATAAAAAAAAAAACGGTTTAATAATCTATTTTCCATAATTGGTTGGATACTCAGTAGGCCAAAACTGTGTAGGGGTAAAATATATATATATCAAATTTTAAATTTTATGTATACTCATGCAACAACTAATTACTAGAGAGACGTGCCCTGGGCCCTCATAAATGATGACACCTAACTGATGGCCAACGTGAACTTAGTCGTTCTTCGATAACCAGCCAGGTGTGACGTTTAGAATCGGAACCAAAATGCCTGCTTGTGTCATGAAAGCGTGTAAAAACCTTTTGGATAAACATTGTAAAAAGAATTGTGTTACTTTTTATTCTTAAATATTTGTTCATGAGTTTAAAAATTTAAAATATTTGACATTCAAATAAAAATAATATCCTTTTGTAAATTTCAAACTGCGCCTGGTGGCGCAATTGCGAATCTCTTCTTACTTACAGGGGTGCACTGATAGAAATACGATTTAAAAATATAATTAATGTGAGGTGATATTATTTTTGTATTCCCCGAATTGAGTGAAACGAAATAAATGTGTAGAAATTATAAGAAATTTGTGTAAAAAAAATTATTGGAATCCACCAAAAAATAATAATAATAATAATAAAACATTAAAAAACAAACTTTTTATAAAACAAAAATTGGTATCCTCCAATTTTTGGTAGTATACATATGCTCATGGAATGTAGCTATGGTATTTATTTATACTTTATTACGTTATTTTATAACATCTTAAGAACTAATGTACTTTTTGATAACATTACAATTTTTGAACATATTAAAAAAAAAATGTTTTTTTCAATTTTTTAACGCTTTTTTTTATTTCTTCATGTGACTAATTGTGCAGCTTAAAACCCTAATACTATGAGTTTCGAGAATCTGTTTTTATTCTTATTGATTATCGTATCTATTTTTTTCTCTAGTTTCATATGCATGACTTTGTTGGTTAAATTTGATTAAATTTTTTATTGGTATATAATTAAACAAACTCAGTAACCATGGATACGTTTTCGTGTCACTACTTTTAAAAATATTTTACTTTATAGGACGCGTCTACGTTTTAATTGGTCGATGATATTCATGTGACACCAAAGCCACAGATGGGTTAGACCGATGAAATAAAAAAAACATTTTTTATTTTATTTTTAAATCTGCTTACCTTCACACATCAATAGTGTTAACCGACAATGTAAAGTCTAATTTCGAATATAATTGATAACTTCTGCCGTTCTTTGTATTATGTCTATTATTATATAATTTAAGTAGCAGGTAACGGTTTTACCTGGATGGTGCGCGCGCACTAGGTAAATATGGTATATACTACCTATTTAAGTAATACAAATTCCCAACCGCACAAAAGACTGTACAATCTATACGTCTTAGGATTCTTAAAAGATTGCGTATTTTTGAAACAACGTAATCAATTTAATTCAATGATTCTTCATTCACGCGGTTAGATACTAAAAGATCTGCAAAGAATTTGTAAAGATTTGTAATGAAATTCTATTTTCGAGACTTTCGCTACGTGATTTTATTTATTTACACAAATGCCTACGATGCAAGAGGTCTCGGGTTCGTGATGATCAAGATACTCTGCGATTGGTGTAACAATTCAGTGCCCTATGCACCATTCGGTGCAGAAAGGGAATGATGATGATGATTATGTATTACAAAAAAATAATGAGGCCAAGAGCCCTGTGTTGAGTTGAAATACAACATAATGGAATATGGAAGCATGTTTATTCTAAAAGAACTGAAACTTGTAGAAAATGAATTTAAAAAATTAAAAATATTTTTTTTAATTGTATCTAAGGGTTTATAAATAAATTTCAATAAAAAAATAATATTACGTAAACACAAATTGTAATAAATGAATATCTGGACAGCACGCTTAATAGTATATAAATCTATGTAATGTCTCGCAGCAGTTTCCTGCACTGGTATCTTCCCTTAGACAAAATTCAAACTTGTATACTTCTCCTGAAATTGGCTTTCGTTTTGAAGAACTTAATATGTTCATCTAGGACATTAAATACTTTAGGGTCACAAAAGAGATTTTTTCTGAGCAAAAGTCGTACGTGTTCAAATACCTATTACCTGCTGAAAATAAACAATAATGGCACTTATACATAAATTCATTTCGAATAAAGTCATAAAAGTATATAATCTGAAATTGTTTTAAATTATTTCACCGTCAATGTTCCCGATAAAAATGTCAACCTATCTGATAAAATTCCACTTTAAAAAAAATTCAATTTTAACAGCTATTTTCTTATTTATATCAAATTGTATACCTTTTATGGCAAAGAGCATGACTTCGCCGATTGTTTTCGGTACTTTAATCATACGAATAAAGCAGGTAAATATTTTGTTAAATTACAAATAAATTGAAAAAATATGGCCAGTTGAAAAGAGTTTCTGAGGGCTGCGGCTGGAATAAATAGAGATGTAGATTCGAGTATTTGCCGTCAAATTGTTTAAACTGCATTCCGGTACAATATGTTAATTTGCGCATAAACTTTCATAATAAATTCTCTGAAAGAACAATAATACAAAATCTGTATATTATTTTTACATTCAGTTTTATTATCTTTAATGTTAATTTAATAAATTTTAATTGCCTTTTTCAACGCAAAGATTGATAAATAATGACAGAAAATTTACAACACCATACAATTTATAGCTCCGGGTCATGTTAAACATTATTTACGCACTAAACAAGCGCTTAGTGAACAGGTTTCCATAAATTAAATAATCAAATAAACGTTAAGCACAAAATAGTTCATGTTTTTAAGTCATTGAAAATCTTGTGGCTTTAAGATATGCGTGGGATGATACAAAATAATTCAAAGTACATCTGCGCATGGTAGATATAATTTTTATAATTGATTGTGTGTTTTTTTATTTCGTTTTCGAAAAATATTTTGGATTATTTCTAAATTGCAAGCAATGGTGTACATTTTCTAGGAGTTTTATTAATATTAACAGATATTTTAAAAAGTATTAGGCAAAATGGTAAAATGCTGCGACGCGCGTAAAGTGATCACTTAAATCAGCAAATTATAGGTCGCAAGCCCTGTAAAACTTTTATATTCCTCGGTTCATATCCCTATTTTTTTTAAATATAGATGCTGAGTTTCTTTCAAATTCCATCCCATTTTTCGATCACAAGTTGGAAGCTTATTGAATAAAAAACAATTTGATTCGCTTACTTTTTTTCTCTCTGCGGCCTTTCAAGTTAAAAATCAATTTCTAAATACAACAGTGGTTTTTACAAAATCGACTCCTTCACCGCAAATGCTTTTAGCTCTCATTTAATTAAATTTTTTATTATTATGTCCCCCTGTTAGTGAAATAAATTCTATTTAAATTCGTTCCAACAAAATATTTTTTAACTTAACAAATCAATGGCTACAATGTTAGAAGCCTGGATTTTTTAAAACTATTATGGGCAATACTACCTGATCAAATAATTTACCCATTTGATAGATAGTGCTTATATTTTGTTTGCATATAATTATAACGAACAATTTGCGGAATTCTAGAGTAAGAGTTTTATTTAACTCTTGTGTGGCTGCGATGTCACACTAGTCTACATACTATACAAGACTTGATATATCTCTCTTATTTTACAAATGGTGAAATTGTATTTTCTGTAATCTTCAAATGAACACATTTCATGAACAAATGATTTGGAAAGTGAAATTTGTATGATTACAGTGGATTTTAATACAATAAATATTTATCCTTGCTACGGGAAGAATGAATGTGACGCGTGTCGCCAATACAGCAATACATCTGTATAAGAGAGAGCACGATGATAGAACTCATAACAAGGAAGACAGAGACACCGTTTTGTGGCCGGTGTATTTGTGAAACAGATGCAGTCGGTTACTGACGGTTATGGGGGACGCACGCAAGACAGATAACCGGCGTATTTATGATTTTGAATTTATTTTTCTATAACAGGGCTTAATTTATGTTTATTTTTATAAATACATAAATAATAAAAAAAACATCTATCTTCCATATTTATAGTATTCATTCTACAAATTGTGAATTCGCGTCATAGGACAGTGGAGGGCAGTTATTGTGACTAAACTGGGACATATTTTATAAAGTTATTATCATACCCATGCAATTGTGTATAGAGCGTTGACTTGGAACATCAAATGTCTATCGTCTCTTAGGTACGTAAATGTAAGGTGATCAATCTTACCTGATAAGGGTACATGATAAAAATGTAATGTTAACAGACTTGGTAATCTTTCCAAAACTAGTAAGAAAATGTTGTTTAGGTTTTTTCCTGTTTGTCAATTATTTAAAAAATTGTATTTTATAGTTATAAAAATTCAGTGAAATATTGAGCATTTAAAATGTAGGTAATAAAGATTTTAAGAAGGAAAAAAATATTTAGTTAAAAACGAAATAAACTACAATAAATACTCTGGGTCTTGCATTTCAAATCTGATAAAAAGTTGAAGAGAGAAATGAGATCCCAGTAAGCACCTGATTGGAGTGTGGTTTTGTTTTAATAATTTAATATATTGAAAAACATGGTTCACAGCCACATGTTCTTTTGCAAGCTGTTTTAAAAAAAATGTTCTGTTTTTGTAAGCCTAACAAAATCTTCTATCAAGTCGTATAAAAAAACTGACTGGCTCCTCATGGTGATAATATTTATATGAAGTTATCTCTGAAGGAAGATTTAGTATCTTTCAAAGCTCTCTGTATTAGATAAACATGTGTTCCACTGCAAACTGTTTGTTATGGATGTTATACAAATGTTTATTTTATTTGACGTAAAACAGAAACGTATAGTTGTGCCACTCTACCACTAAATATTTGAACGTAATGATATTATTTAGTTTTAATACTTACTACAAAAAAACGCGTATTTCAAAAAGAAAATTTAAACCATTGTAAATGAAAACATTGTGGTTTCAAATCAGTAAGTTAGTTTTTATTTTTGTGCGATAATTATGGTGAACGTGTACAGTGGGATTTGCATGTCAGTTTGATTTGTGTCTTGACGAAGAGACTGGAACTTTTTGAAACCGGTAGACAAAAAAGTCAGTAAATGGTCATATACTACAATTTAGTAGCATTATCGAAAAAATCAAGGAGAAAATGTGAAACAAATGGATGTTGATGGATGCAAAAATCAAGGAAAACCGAGAAAGTCATATCATGACCAAATCCTACAAATACTTGATGACGGATATGTCAAAAGTCAGAATAATCGGCGCGCGTGCATGAGAATATGTAAGAATGTAGAGGAAACGAGATTTGTACGTATGAGTGGAATGACGTTCTAACCTCTATCTACCCTTACGAGGAAATGGTGGATGGTTTATTTGTTTTATTTGAAGTTACATTTGGTAAAAAATATTTGTCTGGGGGATACTTGTTGGGACACGAAATTTATTAAAGTTTAATTTTTTTTTTTTTTTTATGCATCGTATTATCAGCCCTATAATTTTTTTAAGTTTTGTAATTCAGAAATCACTCCACGTTTGACGTCTCAAGTTCTTTGTCTCAACTTCTGCCGATTGTTCCTTCGGCTTACCATAAACCGAAAATCTTTCACGATTCTCTTGACGTACCTAGTTCGATTTTATTTAATTTTTTTTTTTTCATACATTTTCAAGAAACTTTGCCATACAATTTAATGCGCTAATTTTATCGCGGGTAAGAAAACATTTTTCATATCCTATTTCCCGTCGTGCTGAACTTCATCACTCCAGGAGAAATAGTCTTATTCGACGTTTTTGAATAACACTGAATTCTGAATTCACGGCTCTAGTATATGACAGATAACAGAATGAACAGTTATGGGCGAAATCGATAGGAACAAAGCCATGTGGTCTAATTGTGATGGTTTGGAGGGGACAATAGAGCAACACTTGACTGTTGAACTTAATTGGTTACTGTAAACCATGTACTGTTATGTTATATGGGAGTATTTTCCCATGGGATGAGGAGGACTCCATTATGACCGTATTCTGTTTCAATTACGAGAGTAAATAACTTCGGTGAAATCGTTAATTTGATTAATTTTTTATATGTTTTTCCATTCATTTAAAAACGATAAAAAAAATATCATCTTCGAGTCAATTGACATAAAAGAAATTACATAGTTTTGCGAGATAATAATGTAGACATTATTTTTAAAATGTAAGAACTACTTACTTATTTATGTATTATTTATGGCTAGAACACAAAATTTAGGTTCTACAACTAATATGATTTTCTGATTCCCAAATTTTCATTTCTTTAACTGTTTTACAGACTCATTTAGACCATTTAACAACGGTAAATACATTTCTTTATAATATATTCAGGTACAGTAGTGAAATATCACATACTACGAATACCGATAAAAAATTATGAAACGGATTAAGAATAATTAATTGTATTTCCGAAACCAATATGGATATTTTAGAGAAATGTTTTCATACATATATTTAAAAAAATAATTTGATAAAAATACGTTGCTAGAAAAACGCGACATGTTTGGCCTTGGTAGTTGTGAATTCAGGATTTGTGCGAATGTTCTAGGCCAATATCAATTCTTTCGGTATTTTCAAAAATTTTCGAATATGTAATCAAAGATAGGTTAATAAAATATTTGAATCTGAATAATATTATTACAACCCAACAGTACGGTTTTCGGAAAGGCTCTAATACAAAATGTGCTGCTTTTGATTTTATTTCCAACTTACAAAAAAACCTAGACAGGGGCAATTTCGCAGCTGGTATCTTTATAGATTTAAAAAAAGCTTTCGACACTGTTGACCACGAAATTTTACTAAATAAACTTGAACACCTGGGAGTGGTAGGTACTCCTCTTGAACTAATTCGTAGCTACCTCACCAACAGGTACTGTTCGGTTCAAATTGGAGAGTGTTCAAGTGAATTTGGAATGATAACATGTGGTGTGCCTCAGGGATCCATTCTTGGTCCACTATTATTCTTAATCTACATTAACGATGTCACTACTTGGGGCATAAAAGGTACGCTTCAATTATATGCTGATGACACTATCATCTTCTATAACTGCCCTACGATTGAGGAACTGGAGAATGCAATGCAAAGAGATCTCGCTCACCTTGCGAATTGGTTGAGAATTAATAAATTGAGCTTAAATGTTAAAAAAACTTCGTATATTCTATTTGGAAATAAAAAAAATATCCATCTCAGCATTTTACTCGGAACGAATCAAATTGAAAGAGTACATGTCACTAAATATTTAGGGTTATTGATAGACTCCCAACTTTCATGGAACCATCAATTTGACCACGTAAAATCCAAGATTGTACCTGTAACTGGAGTTCTGTATAGACTTAGGGGTTTACTTCCTAAACCTATTCTACTTTCAATTTATTATGCCTTGATTCACTCACACTTGATTTATCTATCATGTATTTGGGGTTTTGCAACACAAAAACTGATCTCAGAGATCCAGGTTCTCCAAAACAGAGCTTTGAGGAGTATTTTCGGTCTGCCTTGGGATACACATGTAAAAGATATATACAGGCAAACCAAAATACTTACCTTTAAAGTCATACCTATGCATGATATCACCAGCACCATACTAAACATTTTAAATTTCTCAGCTCTTACAAATTTAAAACACCCCCTTAATAACGAGATACATAGCCACAATACGCGTAGCTCAAGAAATCTACATATACCGAAATTTAATTCAACGAAGTTTGGAAAAAAGTCTTTGGAGAATATCTCTCGAACTCTCTATAACAAGCTACCAAGTAAAATTAAAGAAAACAAAATTCGTAAAGTGCAAAGAGTGGCCCTTAAGAATTTCTTCCTAAACCTTTTTATAGAAAACAAATATAAAGGTTATTTTTGACTGGATATTAATTTGATGTTTTACTGTTTCTATCTATAAGAAATTGTGTTTGTTTTCCTTCTTTTTGATTGCTTGCTTTTTAATGGTTTGTTTTATTTAAGGTTTCTCTATATCTGATGTTTAATGCTTTTTAGCTAGGATGTATGTTTTTTTTATTTTATAATTGCATATTTGTAGGATAAAATAGTATTTTTCTTGTTTGTTCTTCATACTATGTACTTTTTGGTTAGGATGTATATTGTATATTTTATAATTGTATATTGTAGTATAAATTTATTAGTCTATCATATTATGTATTTTGTTATAATTGTTATACATTAAACTGGTCTATTTCTGGTTGATCTTTAAATGATGTACTTTTTTTATAATTGTTAGATTTTTCTTTTAAGGTAAGATGTTTGTTTGTAGTTAGGATGTATATTTTTAATTGTATAATTGTTACACTTTAAACTGGCATATCTCTATTGAAATTAATCTGATCTGGTTGATCTTCAAATTTCTATTTGTATGAACTGGTTTAAGATTAGCCAGAAATGCGATGTCTCTTGTAACTCTTTATATCATGTACTTTATAAAATTGTTATATTTTCCTCAGTCCCGGAATGAGTTCTAATAACTCCTGGGAGTATAATGTATATGCATTGTATGATTATATTAAAAAAAAAAAAAAAAATAAAAAAAAAAAAAAAAAATAAAAAAATTTGAATGGTAAGAAACAAATAAACATGAATCGTGACGCATTAGGGATGTGGCCAATAGAATTACCATTTTTGCGGGAATCCAAAATAACAAATAAAAAAATATTTTTAATTCTGCTAATAATTAGCAAAAAAAAATTTTTTTATCGTAAAAAAATATTTTTAATTCTTCTAATAATTAGCAAAAAAAAATATTTTTTTACTGGACAATATTTCAAAGACCTTCATTTGAAGACTTGAAGGAATGTGTATTTAACAACGTACTTCTTTCGATTGTTGCGCGGTATTATTGACAACCATGAAATTATGCGGAGCATTAGCTTTTATGTTCCTGATAATTACCTTAGACAGCGTCAGCATAGACTGTTTCACATTCCAATATACGGGACCAACCTGCCAATGGTTATGCCTGTTGGAAGGGCTATCTCTATGTTGAACAATATCACATTGGACATTAACATTTTTCACGTCTCTGAGGGAGTTTTTCGTTACAAGATTCTCTTACTTTTTTAACATATTATTCTTTGTATATTATGTATACTAATTTTATATATACCTAATTTTACCTAATTATTTTAATTATTTCTATAAGTATAAATTAAGATATTCCATTTTGTAATGTACATATATATGAATAAATAAATTAATTGAATTACTAAATATTTTTTTTTTTAAAGTGGTATTTCCCTATTGAAATAAAATGCAACTAAAGAAAATTAAAGCTAGGACAAAAATGACAATATCGACGCTGGAATGGAAAAAGTTTACAAGCGACTTATAGCAACTTTATAGAAGAGCCAAAAAAACTTTTTTTTGTTCATAAAAAAAAAAACTCATAGATGTGTGTTATTTTGGCGTGATTCAACCATAATCTTAATAAAAAAAAATAAAAACAAGATTCTTTATCCTACCTACGTCCTCACAATTCACAAATTTGTTCACAGATCATAAACGCCTCTTTGAAAAAATGCACAGGTTTTGCACAATAACTAAGCGGAAATGCTGACGAAGGGTAAAAACGAAAGCAAGGATTGAAAAAATATTAATATTGTTTGTCCGGGCGGATGAAGAATATAGAATAAGAGGGTTGTCGACTCGATGGCTACTCTTGGCTAAAAAAAAACCTGAAAAGGCAATCGAGTGAAGATAAGTCCGCCTCGTTGTGCAGTGGTTTGTGCATTGCCCAACCATGCTTAAGTTCCTGGGTTCGATTCCTGGTAGGGTGCAATATTGATTTTAAAAGTAATTTTACACTGAAATATTTCATTGTTCCTTGACTGGTACCGCAAGCATAAGACTGATGTTATAAAAATTCCTATGCACCAGTAGCGAGCGGTGTTTTTTTATATGGGTAATCTACGAAAAGTGTTCATAAATGTGTACCTACATACAGGTACTAATTGCACTTATAATAAATAATTAATTATGCTTTAGATTAGCTCCAAAATTTGAGTAAGTCATGTTTATGTTAAGGTACAACGACTGTACATTATATTGTATTGATGTTGTATAAAAAGCCTACTGTGTGTATACAAAATATTCAATACTGGTATTCATGAAACCACACCTTTCTCATTCGGAGAAGTCTCCAAATGGTCCATTGTAAATCTTCATTGTAACTAATATCATCCAATTTATTATTTTAATCAAAATCTCAATAAGAGACTGACGTTAATCTTTGACCTCCCTTCCTCTTTTTCTTTCTGATAATTCGTTCCACTTGATAAAGAAAATCATTCAAACGCCCAGCGTTTTACAATCATGTAATTTACACTGACACATAGTAGTGTCAGTATTATGTTTTATTAGTCGAGTTAAGATGGGGTATCCTACTGAGACAGGAACTAAGCAGTCAATCAAATGTGTCTAAACTAGTCTTTGTAATGACTCAAGCCCAATATACATTTTAATTAAATATGGACATCGAATAACTTATTGTGGGGAGCAAATCTATAATATATTGGGACCGGGTTGTGGTCCCGTGGTAGTATTGTGGACTCACGAAACAAAGGTCTGAGATTCAAATCCCACTCTACGACAACTCACTTTCCATTTTTCCAGCACAAGTTATTTACGACTTTTAGTAAATGGACTGAAAATTTTTAAATTTTGAAAATTGAAAATTTTAGTAAATGAGAAAAACTCAACTGAAGTATGTTATATATAAAGTAAGTGTCCGTTTGTTAAGAACTAATTATTTTTTATTCGAGGTTTGAAACATTTTAATATCACTATTACTATTGAGTAGGCCACATTTTTTTAGACGGCCACTTAAACCAGCCATTGAGGTCATAAGCCCTGTAGATGCCTAGACTTCTATATTACGTTATCTTAAATGTTCTTCATCTCTGTTGTGATTTGTTAATATTTATATATCTTTACCTTAGAGGATAAAACACACGAGTCCACATTTTGCAGTTTCGAAGTAAAAAATAATCGCATAAGCTATTTATACGTGAACAAAACACAAAAGTACATTTTCGTTGTAAACATGCTTTTTTAAGTTGAAATAAAAATCGGAAATCGCTTCGTTTTCATGCAAAATATATCAATAGTCCCAAATATATAATACAATTTTATTATGCACAATTATTATTTTTTAAATCATCATTTTACATTAAAAGTTCTTTATAGGTTGAAATTATCTCATTTGGATCAAAATCTTTTGGAAATCGCACAATCAAAAAATTTCGTTACTTGAATATTTCGTTAAATGTGAATCACGTGGTTTATCCTTCAAGGTACAGAGGAACATCGTTACTCAAAAATCTTTAAGTGCATAAAATCTAAAATACTTTAATTTTCTTGACCTTGGTCAGTAAAGTGCGTAAGAAGTTAAGCGCGTATACACGCTTTTTGACTGTTCATCGGAAGTTCATGTCAGAACTGCGGGACGCGAATCTGAGTCTGGAGGATACACAAGAGCTGACGGAGAGGCTTCAGCGCTCTTTGTTAACGTCACACGCTCTAACTAGGGAGCGGGTATGGATTGATTTGACACATTTTTTTTGGTTAGCCATCCTACTGATCACAGATACGTAAAGCGCGTTAACACGCTTATGCATAGCACAAAAAAAGTTAAAAAATAAAACATTACAATTTATGTATGAATATAGAAAACAATGTAAACATTAAATATAATAATAAATAAACTCCTAGTTCATATTTTTATATTATTATTTAACATAATTTTCTTAGTTGCACCCAACGGTGCATAGGCCACTGCATTGGTATACTAACCGCGGCGTGTTTCGATAATTATTTTTTAAATGTCTCCCGCTTTAAATTAGAAAAAAAAAACTCTAATGTAGTTTCTATTGGATCTAATTAAAACAATTTGCAAATATATTTTTTTGATATAACTGAGGGTTGTGTATAAAATTTTGTTTTTATTTATTTTACTTAGTATTTGAAATAGCATTTACTTCATCACATTATCATCTAACTCTTATCTAATTCGTATTCTTATTTTTATGCTAATTTTAATTGATTTCTAAGGCCTAGAATAATTTATTTGTTTCAATTATGCAACAAAAATAATTCAAATGTATAAACAACTGACTATTTGTAAAAAATGTTCCTAATTTCATACTGATATAAGTGAGTGTTCGTTTTGAAACGTTTATCACTATTTTATAACGAAAATATATGACAATATTATGCAATATTGTGTAAATGAGGCAAACTTAACATCTGCGATATATTTAAAAATTGTTTAGTTAGATTAGTTAATGAATCGAAAATAATCAACGTCTTGTGTCTGTCGGCGTAATATAAATAAGCTTTGCTCAATACATGTTTATGTATGAGAATTAATTCACGAGCTTAAGAAATCTCTGGCACAATTTCTACAGTTTAAAATATTTACTGGTATCATCTATTGTTAGTCTAGATTAACATAGATTAGGAGAATGAGAGACGCATATATATGAATATGGTTAGAATAAATTGTTTTAAGAATTGTTTTTAGATTACAGGGGCAAAGATAAAATTTAAAAAAAACGCAATGACGTTTAATTAAAAAGAAACGTTACTGGTGAAAAAAATGGCATTTCAATTCATGGGTGTCTTCCGTTCCTCCATTTTCTGACAGATTTTAATTATGATTAGACGTGATGCCCTATGCTAACAAATTTACAAAAATGATATTCATATAAATAAACCACTTTTAAATACGTCACAAGTTATTAAGAACCAACTAACGATTTGTTTTTTTATTAAAAATAAATAATTACTAAATTTAAATTTATTTCAACAAAGAGGGAAAACATTTTTGAAAAGGGAATATGAAAGCTTAGGCATTTACAGGGCTTATGACCTGTTCACAAAAGTCAACAGATAGAAGAGTTGAGGAAATGTGGATGTTCGAACATGGGCAGAATGGTGAATGTTACACAGTGTGTAAACTGGCCACTGAAACCAGCCAATGACAGGTCATAAGCCCTGTAAATGCCTAGACTTCCATATTCCCTTCTCAAAAATGTTTTCCCTCTCTGTTAAAATAAATTTAAATATGAACAACTCCCTAGGGAGAAAATCCAGCCAGTCTGCAACCATTTGGACATAATCAAACATTGTAGAAATAATTACGTTACTTTACTTTTTTTTATCCATTTATATAATGTATTTGTTTATTTATTTTACAGATACAAACAGTCAACAATGATATAATAACGTAAAAAAGATTTTAGGACTTATTTTTTTAAAAATGTGCTCATTTTTTTTTATCATCAACTAACTCTCTTGTTAAATTCACTTAATGGCAAGTACTCATTTAGCTCTTCTACGATTTGTTTTTTTTTTTTGTTGCATTATTTTTTACCTTGCTTATAATCCATCAATTTGTTTAAACTATTCGGTAGAATAAATGGTTTTTGAGTGCTAACATTGACGCCATTGTATAAAAATTTAATTAAAAAGAATATCCAAGGTTTAATATTTTTCAAGTAAAAAACTCCATTGTTGCTACGTAAAAACAAGTTGATAATGAATTTTAGGTTAGATTGATTAAATTAAAAAAGTTTGCATCTATGCTGTAAATACAAATGGATAATTTTTAGTTACGTAAATATATAATATACTTTTTAAATTTATTTACAATAAAAGCTATTTTCAGAACACTTTACCTGATCAATATGTTCTGCTTTATGGTTATATGTACATATATTATGCATATCAGAATCGTAAATGTTATCAGATTGGGCACTGAAATACTAGGTTATCAAAAACTGTATAATAAAATAACGTAAACAATTTTGGATTCGATAAAAGGGAGGTAATAATGTACATCGCTAATATATTGAATACATTTTTGAAATTGAGCTGAAATATAAAATATTTGTACATATAATGTTATATAATCTTACCTTAGGTTAATTCAATATGAACGGCATATTTTATTAATCGAAATAACTTATGAATGCATGTCTAGATGAAGTATTGTGTTTGTCAAGTATAAATAATGAATTAACTATAGTTATAGACACATAAATCAAATTATTCGTAAACCAATAATTTTTATGACTTACACCGGTGACAAATTAGAGTATAAGTAGTAAAATTGAAAGTAAATTTTAATGTAAATTGATAAAATCATAATGAATTTATAACCAGCAACAATTAATGAGTTTAATAGATCCAGTTTGGTCTTGATCGCACTCGTCAAGACCAAATAAGAAAAGTGCAAAGAGAATATTATATTTTAGGAATACTATTATTTTACTTAATGTTATTAAATATTTGTATTACACCACTAACCAACTTTTCTATGTCTACCAATTAATTTGTGTCCTGACGAAGATGCGTATAAAAGTCGGTAAGTGGTTAAATACAAACATTTAAAAACATTAAGTCAAATGTTTGACCACAAAGTTAATGCTTTAAATATTATTAATATTTTATTTACAAAAATAGAGATTTATGTGTCATTATATTCTATTTTATTTGTTTACTAACACGTTTGATTTTGAATGCAAAAAATAATATATACCGGGTATGTTCATTGTGAAATTGCCTAGTGATGATTATTTATACTATGTAAAAGTTTGTTTCGAAATAAATAAAAAAAATACCGGAAAAATTAACCAGTTTTTATTGTATATCGACTAGCGTGGCAGTGCCTAGTAATTTTTAAAAACATCGTCCTTTTTTTTCCTTAGTAAAAAATAATTTGTAACTCCCATGACAAAACTTTTAAATTTTATAATAAATCTATGAGATCATTTATAAATTTGACAAATTTAAGTGCAGATCTTTCCTAAATTTGATAATGTTTTGGGTTTATATGGTTTGTTATTTTTGTAGGCAAGGTAGTGTAATCTGACATTAGATGCAATTATTGTGAAAAGGGGTAAAACGTTTCAATTAAATCCTACAAAACATGAAAACCTCGAGTTACCTACTGTCGAAATAAATAAAAATGACACTGCTTGGCTGAAAATTAACATAAAATTCGAGAGACAGTCACAAAACAAACTTACCTGCTCAAACAAAAATTCAAAAACAAATACACCAAACTGACAAACGACATTTATGTAAAAATTACAATAAATTATTCAAATTAGGAAGGTTATTCGATTTGTTAATAAGGCGCATTAGTGTGACGTTTCACTCTGTTAGGAAAATACACAATTTTCACATCAAATTCACAAAAATAGAACGCCTTTTTTCTCTACCTGACGATGAAGCCTTCGCTTTGAAAGTTGGGGCGATCATGACGATCTCTGTAAAGTTTATAAAAAACATAAAATATCTCAAAACACGTTAATAGTTAATATTATGGAATGTGTTTTATGTATAATATTCGTGATTTACTAGTCAAACCTCAAAAACAGTTATGTTTTGGCAATTAACCGGACAAAAAAACGTCAAGTTATTTCGTAATTACGTGGAATCTATGTTGACATTATTTGTAGATTTTTAAAATAATTCTAAATACCATTCAATATCACAACGTCATTATAAAAGCATATTATAAACCATATGTTTTCAATGAAAAAAACGATAAAAAATTTGAACATTATGATTTTTCCCGACTCTAACTAATTTGAATGAATGCCGTTGACAAGACGAGAAAGTAATTGCATTTATATATCAATTATATGTAGTTTTTGCTTTAACCTTCGTAGAAGATTAAATTGATTGATTTTTTGTCACTTAACATCACTAATATATCATTTTAACCGCATGTTTTTAGCCTAAAACAAATGAAGATCAGAAACATGTTTAAAAGAACATTTATTTTCAAATTACGCACCCTCACTATGACAATTGCATAACTTTCAGAACAGATTTTTGAATTTTCGTAAGAACGTAACCACTGGTCGCGGTCCGCGGTAAAATACAGTAAAATCAGTTAGCGGTCGCGTGCCGGCGCGGACGCCCGTATGTGGAGGGGGTTCGCGTCGCACTGAGGACCGAACACCGAGCTGCGAGGGAGAGGAGATATCGCGCGAACCCGATTTAGATTCTGCCATAGAATAGTCGCGGGTGGATACGGTACACGGTGGTCAGGTACTAATAGAACATATAAAATATAACTTTCAGCAATATTTTGAGTTTGTCCAAATTTTTGTAGACGTGGACTGGATTCAACTCCCCGGGGAGCTGTCAATACTAACATATAACAACAGAGATGCAAAACATTTTACAGAAGGTAATACAGAAGTCTAGGCATATACAAGGCTTACGACCAGTCAATGGCTGTTTTAAGTGGCCACTTTACACAATGTGTAACACTCACCATTCTGCCCATGTTTGAACATCTATACTCCTTCAATTTTTTCATCTGTTGATGATTGTGAAGTTGATGAAGTGGCTACTTAAACCAGCCATTGACAAATCATAAGCCCGGTATATGCCTAGACTTCTGTATTACCTTCTCTAAAATGTTCTTTACCTTTGTTGTTATTTGTTAATATTGACAGCTCCCTGGGGTGTTGAATCCAGTCCATGTCTACAAAAATTTGGACAAACTCAAAATATTATTGATATATATTATTGAAATATGGGCAAAATGGTGAATGTTACACAGTGTGTAAAATATCCACTTAAACCAGCCATTGACAGGTCATAAGCCCTGTATATGCCTAAACTTCTCTATTACCTTCTCTAAAATGTTCTTCATCTCTGTTGTTATACGTCAATAATTTTCAAAATATTCACATTAGTCTACATATAATACAAGGCCTGATTTATCTATCCTAATTTTAAAACTTTTTGGTTTTGTTAGAAGAATAACTTTACTAACACGTATATTTGTATGATCATAGTTTCTCTAATCCATTTTTCACTTGTTCGTCCTCTTTTTTCATATGCCTCCGTGATCAGATTTCCCTTCTACGTACGCCGAATAAATCATATTAAGTCGGTGCAAAATCGTCTACTAAGAAAAGAAGCATGGGTTATTGGCTTCGGGAGGGGAGACTACATAACACGGAGAAATAGAGTCACTGTTAAAAATCTCAAGTCTACAGAATTGAAGAAGTAACATTTGCTCCATCTTCATGTTTCATTTACTAAATGGCTGTACCATCATTATTGGAACAACTGACATTCAATAATGTGATTTTTCTTGATCAACACAGCACAAACTATGGTTTACATGCACCAATATCCCGATTGTGTCGTATTGTAAGCTCGAGACAGAATCTGGGCTTTTTGGTGTAGGTCTTTCTAGATTTTAACCATTACTTAGATGGACTAGATCTTGTATAATTTTTTTTTTGTCCTAGCTTTGATTTTTTGCAGTTGTATTTTCTTTCAATTGTTATTAAAAAATAATACATGTATTAATTGTTTTTAAATGTATTGAATAAGTCCGTAAATAAATGAAACAACAGAGTTGTATTTTGCTTTACCAGGCCTAAGTGACATGATAATATTTATAAATTATTAAACACGAATAATTAAACTGTACACATATGTATGTATATTAAATTTTTGTTTTTAATACATGTATTTCAAAATATTTTGTCCTTTTCTTGATTTTGTACGACGTTACTGCACCATTTTCGGAGGATTTTTTTAGCACAGTATTTTAATAGTTAAAGTGTCTAGTTATTTGAAATATATATATGATTTGGAATATTTATTTAAAAGGGTGTTTTCACACTAAAATATTTCATAGTCCCTGGACTGGTATTTGAAGCGTAAGACTGATCATCTTACCTTCATGTAACACAAAATGATCAAGATACGCTGCAATTGGTTTACTAATGCAGTGCCCTATGCACCATTAGGCGCGGAAAAAGAATGATGATGAGTCTACTTAGAGGTGGAGGGTTTATTTGAGTAAATTTGAGGAAACCGAGTATAGCCAAGCGAGTGAGACACAAACAGCTTTGCGTCGCTGCTGTATCTGTTGAGCCTATTTTAGTTACTTAATGTTTTAATACTTCAAAAATTTTGTGCATAGGGCCAGAAATGGTAACCGAGTTGTGATAAAATGATGTTTAAACCATGGAGCTCTTACACGTGAGCCCGCTACACTACCAGAGGAACAAAACCCGCTTCTTTTTTTTCAATCAAGGATACTTTCTTTTTTTTGCAATCTCGTGCTGTCTATTTTAATAAAAACACGAGATAGATATATAAAAAACGTACACCAAAATACGTTTTTTTGGAAACAACCTTAAAAAATGAAAACTAGACAAAATAACCTATAACTAAATATATATTTATGAGGCATAATATTAAGAGGCAAAGAAAAAAATAAAAACAAAATCTCCATTGTTTTATTTAGTCAACTGTGGTATTTTAAATTTTCAGTCAACCGCCTGGTGTATTTGTCACAAAAATTTGCCTACACGATTGACATGAACTATT
Organism: Micrasema longulum; assembly: GCF_059751315.1. Taxonomy (NCBI): domain Eukaryota; kingdom Metazoa; phylum Arthropoda; class Insecta; order Trichoptera; family Brachycentridae; genus Micrasema; species Micrasema longulum. Next base: position 47,337 of record NW_028279274.1, read on the forward strand.
TATTTATAAATAATACGTTTTTACAATAGAATATCTCATGTTCTCGAAAAATTGCGTAAGACTGATCAATTTACCTTCATGAATGAAAAAAGTTTTTTTATATTTTAGTTTACATGTAATCGATAAAACTTAAATATTTATTTATTTCACTTTTTTATAGTTATTAAAGGATTATCTTTTTAGGTCTCGAGTAGTAAAGAATTTATTGTGTTTATGCAAGACCTTTTTTGTTACAAGTTTTTTTTTTATATGACGCTTAAACAATATTTAAAGCATCGTATAAAAAGTGTATTCTTTTTTTTATGCGTGCATTCACATATTATAATAGAAATATTTGTAATATTTTTATGTACATATATTATGATGATGAAAATGTTTTGCCAACGGAGTAAATATTAAATAAATATTTATCATTAGTGATTATGTTTATTATTCATTATTTTGACCACCCTGTGCAATATTAACACAGCCAACTCTCGCGTCCACACGTGCGCGTTTCACGTAAACCGATCCTCTCTTTCTCAGGCCTATTATTTCATTACGACTAATGGATTTAATTTAAATGTGCGCTCCATTTTTTATTCAGGGGACCAGTGAATACGCCCCACCCTGTACTTTGTGCTCACGTTATTCACTGGCCAAACAATCACTATATTGGGATTCACAGAATAAGCAATTTCATTATTTCTGAAATACCAATGGACACATTTTAGTAGACAATTAGATAGGCAAGTCAAACCCTTTTTTTTTTTGGTTTAGTAGTTTATAGAAAATAAAACAATCAAATAGATATTCCATTATTTTGCCAACTGGAGAAATAATTGAAGAGTTGTTTAGTTTAAAAATAAGCTTTACGTGAAAGTTTTTTACTGAAAATTCAGTATAATCTGGTTTTAAGTAATTATTTATATATATGGCTATTTTTATTTTTCCACCACAAAAAGCCACGGCCCCGATTACAATGGAAAGATAAAGACGTCATACCTTTACCTTGACAGTAAAGTTGAAGATAAATTCTGTATGGTGATTACGAAGATACACTACCGACCCCCACCTTCAATTTTTGGGTAGGTATATCGATATGAAACAAGGGGAAGCGTACGTCACGGTTCACATATCTACGCTCTTAAACATCATAGCTTCAGTATGACGTCATATTTGTCAAAATTGTCTCGACCGATTACGAAGATACACTACCGATCCCCCCCCCCCCCCATCAAGTTTTGATGTAAGTACATCGGTTTGTATCGACGGATCTAGAACCCCTCGATACTTTTACCTACGCATAAAAGTGTCAAAAATTTTATCCCACCGAGCAATTTTAAAGGCGTATTAAAAATATGAGATCGAAATTAGTTAATTTTGAAATCGAATTAAATTCTGACATAACTGTCAGATTTAAAAACAAGCGGCTAGATGCAAAAAAATAATGTCGCTACATTCTGCCCTCTTAACACATAAGAGTATCTAGGCGTTGGAAAGTTGCCACTGTAAAAAATATATTTGGTTATTACATTTTTTCCATCTGTTTTATGTTTTCTCTTGGAGAAGGTAGCGAGAGTCTTGTGATCGCTCAGTAGATAAATACTGACAATTGTTAAGCATATCATCTTGGCAATTGTCAAAAGTCATATAAAAAGCATGTTCAACAAAGCATTTTTTGCTTTTTAAAAGTATTTTTTCACCAAAATAAACTTAAATATTATTTTTAAATAAAAATTTTAAAAAAAATTTTTGTCATCAATAAAAAAAAACATCATCTAAATGCACGTTGTTTTAATTATCTCTGTTTTTTTATATTCAATATTTTTATCTCGTATTTTTTAAGTTACTTAACAGATATACACTGTTTCATAGTTTCTAAGCAAAATGAACAATATCAAACTAAAGCACCTAAGCCTTATCTTATCTTTTGGATTTGTTCCCGTGTCCTTGAAATGTACATACAACGTACTAGCTAACCTATAATATGTACACAAACTATGTATATTTATAGAAATAAATTACAGACTTTGTCGTTCTCTTGTACTAGTTGACTCACACGTGTAATGGTTGCCAAAACTAAAAAACCGTTGGAAAAAAACATATCTTTTGATTTTGTTTGAGCAACAATAATTTAAAATTAGTGGCGCTTAGGTTAATACAATATATTAAATATTATAATTAGCTAAATTGTTTTGGGAATAATAAGAAATGAAGTTAATACTTAAAATTCAACAGGAAAATTGAGTAAGTACGTTAGTAATAAATTTAATCATGAGCATTAACTTTTCCATGATTTTTAGGAGCGTTTTTTTCTGAAATGTTATTCCAAGTGTCGATAGCCGATATAACGTATATTTTTTAATTTTCTTTTAAAGAAATATTTGCGATCTTATGATTTACCCAAATATTTTATTTTGAGGGCCATTTTAACGAGTTGTAAATAATTCACTATTAGAAAATGGGAATCAAGTTGGGGCAGAGTAGAATTCTAACTACGGAGCTTTGATTCGTGAGTCCGAGACACTAGTCATAGGACCATAGGCCGATTCAATACCACCATTAATTATTTAAAAATAAAAAGAAGAAATTTTAGCGTTCTCATTATTTACCCAATTATTTCAATATTAATGGGCATTTTATTGGTTCAAAATTGGTTTTCTGCCGAAATTTAATAGTGTAGTTGGTTTTATATAAAAAAAACTGTATATAGAAGCATCATCTATGAAAAAAATTAAATTCCTTTTTTTTTTTATTTGCGACATAGCGGCTTCATCTACTCATGTCTGCGATGGCTATTATTATTTAAAATTTGTTGAATTAACAGTTAAAATAGTATATTTTAGTTTGATACAATTTATCTACACGATAAGCCATTGAAAATTCGTTTTCTATAACGATTATTATCGTCATCAACAATGTCATTTATTTTTATCTAAATACAATAAATACTATATACAAAAAAATTAGTATTTTAATCTATTTTTTTTCCAACAGAGATAGAAAACATGTTTGAGAAGGGAATATGGAAGTCTGTGTATTACAGAGCTTTACACTAGTCATTGGCTAGTTTAAGTGGCCACTTTACACGCAGTGCAACATTCACCACTCTGAATCTTAAACATCAACATTTCCTCAACTCTTCCATCTGTTGACTTTCGTGAAGCAAAAGAGCTGAAACCTTAATGATAAGGGTACGATTCATCCGGCTAAACCGATTCACCTACTAGACAACGCCTGAAAACAATTTTCCAATTTGTTTACTTCTTATTTTACCAGTTAGTTGATTCAACAATATTTTGAGTATGTCCAATTGTTTGCAGACAGGCTGGATTTCCTCCCTCAGAAGTTATTTAGATCTAAATTTGTTGCAATAGAGAGGGAAACATTTTTGAGAAGGGTTGTCGAAGTCTAGAGTTTAGGAAATGTTCACGTTCACAAATGGGCAGAATGGTGAATGTTACACAGTGTATAAAGTGGCCACTAAAACCAGCCAATATCAGGTCATAATCTCTGTTTTTTTATGTATATATCCATCTTTTGGTATATATTTATGTTTTTTTAGTAAAAAAAATTTGACCAATCGCTTCTTTTGGACCAATCTGTTTTTTGGTTGGCTGGAAGATATTGCTTTTAGCAATAAGTAAAGTACATATTGTTTCTACTTGAAGTTTTAAATAAATAAATGCCTATACTTCCATATTCCTATCTAAAAAGTGTTTTCCCTCTCTCTTACAAAAAAATTCCTAGGGAGGAAATCCAAAAACTATGCTTTTCATCCGCTCAGCGCGGAGCTATTTTAAGTTTCTATGAGATTTTTAAAAACACGTTAATGACTTGACCAATTTGCAAAAGTTTTAAGTGATTTTAATAGATGTCGTTCAGTTAAAAGTTCAAAATACGAGCGCCGAACTACCGAAGTATATTTTTCTGACAGATGTTACGTAACTTGGCCGAAACTTTGACTCGAATCTTTAATTTTTTGTCAATGTAACGGTTTGAAAATAGAACCATTTTTTTATTTCCGCCGCGAAAATGCTCGTTCGTGGTTACATAAAACAAACACACAAACATATACTAACCCATGCGAGACAGGAGAAACTAATTCTTCAAAAATAGGTTGTTTTAAAATGGAAAACCGTGTTCCTTAAGCAAAAGTGATCTGAGAAATACTCATATTCATTCAACTGGCAGTTAGTGAAACCGGACTTTTTAAAGAGTGATTCTGTGTTTCCTAGTGGGCAGGTTATGTCTTATGCTTGTTTCTTTTTTCTGTGACAGGAGATCTGAAGTTCAAATTTTGATATTATTATAAACCACACCTGTTTTTCTCATTTTACAGTTTAACCTAAGAAGCTGCTCCAGTTAGACGTCTAATCTAAATAGCATAGTTAAATCTAGAGAATCGTATATTATTGAAACAAGAGAGGGCAAAAACGATTTGAGAACTAAATATGGAAATCTAGGCATTTATAGAGTTTATGACCTGTCATTGGCTGGATAACGTGGCTACTTTACACACTGAGTCACATTTATTATTCAATATTTTGAGTTTGTCCAAATTTTTGTAGGCGAGGACTGGGTTAAACTCAGAAGTATAGAAATTGAAAAATTAACATTTTCGGATATTGCCTAGTATGCAGGTAAAATAATTCAATTATATGAATCTCACATGCATAAATAAAGACTTCAGCTCTTTTACTTCACTAACATCAACAGATGGAAGAATTGATGGAATATAGATGTTCGATATGGGCAGAATGGTGAATGTTACACAGTGTGTAAAGTGGCCACTTAAAACAGCCAATGACAATGTTTAACCATCCACATTTCAAATCTTCCATCTTCTGACTTTTGGGGAGCGAAATGACGTGGGTGAAATTCATCTGGCAGAATTATTTCACCCACTAGGCAATGCCTGAAAATTGACATGTATTTTTTTAAAATTTTTTGTACACCAGTTAGTTGAACCAACAATATTTTTAGTATGTTCAAATATTTGTGGACAATACAACAGAGACGAAGAACATTTTAGAGAAAGGAATATAGAAGTCTAGGCATCCACAGGGCTTATGACCTGTCATTGGCAGGTTTGAGTGGTCACTTTACACTATGTGTAACATTCACCATACTGCCTTTATTTGAACATCTATATTTATTCGAATCTTCCATCTGTCGACGTTTCTATATCCCCTTTTCTAAAATGTTTTTCATCTCGGTTGTATTATATTAATATCAACAGCTCTTGGGGGTTGAATTCAGCCCTTGTCTTCAAAAATTTGGACAAGCTCAAAACATTGTTGATTTGTAGACAAGGCTATTGATTTGTAAACAACCAATACTATTTTAGTAGCTGGTGAAGGGTGCTGAGCTTAGTCTTATAAAGATAGATTTTAAACTACATGCGTTGTTTAATATATAAAGATTATAGTAAAACTTTAATAGTAATGTGTCATTTATTTTGAAGATGTTTTTTAAATTTACTTAAATTTATCGTCTTATATTTGATTTAAAGATTCTTCTCAACGTTTTTTTGAATCCCATAAAATATGTAAGTGTATATTTATGTTTTTTCTTTTAGAAAATGAAATTTTTTTACATCTGAGCATGTTTTTCATTCTTTATTTTAACTTTTAACTTTTAATTACTTTTACAAAAAAAAATTCTCCATTTTTAATATTTTTTCATTTGTAAATACTAAATACTACTTGTAAAAACATTAAAATAACTTTTTTCACTTAAATTTTTAAACAACTTCGATTTTTGTTTTTTTCCTTCTTTTTTTGTACTTTCATTGATAACCTTGCATATAATTATTATATAATATGGAAACTTCACTGGTCCATTAGAGTTAAGTCTTACTGTGTAAAATATAAAACTATGTTACCGTACTGTATGTTTCCTGAATAAAAGAAAAAACAAATTTTGTTATTTTTAATAAGAAGTAGAACCGTTTTTCTTGCCAAAAATTATCAAGAACATAATTAATCACCCCTGCAAATTTTCCCAGATTATTTTTTTCCAGGAGTTCATACGAATGAAACAAATATTAAAGATATTTTTTTTCGGTTGCTGTGCCGTGTGTCATGAAAACTTTGTACGTCGACGTTTCGGATCTCAATGCACCGCCCAACAACTTAGGAAATATACTGACAATAGAATTAATAATAGTCCAGAAACCGCATACGCACATCAAACAGAAGGCGACTAAACTACTCATAAATGAGTAGGTTCACGTTTTTACCCATTAGTTTCTTTATAGACGTCGCTCAGTACGCAACTGCTGATTTGAATTCAACTATGCCGTGTTGTGTCCTTTTAAAGTTTAGAAATACTGCAAGGATCTTAAAGAAACAGGATGGTATTACATTTTATGTGTAATTAGCAAACGGATTTTTAAGTAGCAAATGCATTACTTAAAAATTGAATTACTTTTTCATTTGTCAGATTGTCGAAGAAATCAAAATGGACATTTTGTTAGTGTTGCCAGGGTAGCACTCAGTAACTCAGTGGTAGACATTTGACCGACATTATCTTCAAAACATCAAATATTATTTAATATGATATAAAAATATCCGTTTTATGTAAAATAAAATTTGTTTCATATTTTAAGTTCAAAGTTCATTAATTCAATTACTCTTATTTAATGATCCTTTACTTATCCACTCTGTTGTGTCAATCAATGTTTCCGCGGGCAAAATAAAATTTTAGAGAAATTATCAGATTGCTTTTTTTTACCTTACATTTGTGTTATAATTATATTTTTTCCCATCATGCAACATTACGCTGCGACATCACGAATGCGCGCGGCGAAAGTGGGGCATAGTAGGGGAATTATTGGACACAATCCGATGTATTCAAATATGATTCTACGTTCTTCTGGACGATTCTTAACTCAACGATATTGACATCATTAAATTTACTTAAAATTGAGCAGGTAATATGCATAAATTAAATTGTCGGTCTCATAGTTTAGTGATCAGCACATTTTCCTACCATGCAAGAGGTCTCGGGTTTAATTCCAGACATGGTTTAAATGAAAAAAATATTTCGAAGGGTGCTTTCACACAAGAATATTTCATAGACTGGTACCTGAAGCGTAAGACTTTATGTAACAAAAATTATCAAGATACGCTGCGATTGGTGCACCAATGCAGTGTCATATGTACCATTGGGTGCGGAAAGGGAAATACGATGAAATATATTATAAATATAACATGAGTTTATACATTTGTATAAACCACTTCAATGACCAGTTATCATCATGACTGATGCTAATATACAATTGCAATTGTGCTGGAGCACCTATTGGTGGAAGAGGTACTTTTTTCTGAAATCGCAATCGTTTAATTATTCAAATAAAATATACCATTATTTTTTTGTTGAAAATCTCGTTCCCACGTAAGGGTAGGCAGAAAGAAATAAACGCCACATCACTCTGTCTTTGCATACAGACCTCGCTTCTTCTACATTCACACCTCTAATGCAAGCACGCTGAGTATTCCAACTTTTGACAGGTCCAACTTCAAGTACTCGTTTGTTTTTATAATGCCACGTCTTTTTTTGTCTTCCTTGTTTTCTGCGCCTATCAACAGTCGCATTTTACATATCAAACCCGACACAGTACACCTTTCTTAATTTTGTCGACTATGCTAGTCTCAGATTTACATACTGCACGAGTTGCGGTATTTTTGCTATTATTTTTACCACACATCTATCCGAAAGATCGAAATCGAAAATTATTTTCATTAATTAAATATATAACACATGAATCAGATATTTTACTCCCAGAGACATGCATATTTTATAGGCCCAAGAATATTTTATTATTTTCTTACTAATAATATTTCATTAATCCTAAACTTTCAAATTTTTCCTTCTTTTAAAAAATACGCACTATCCTGGATTCAAACCAAAAATATTTACCCTTATTTTCTATGATGTTTTTTGTTTCCCTATAGTAATAAGGAGTATTTTTGTGTTTATTAATTATTATTTTATTTCCTTTTTAATTACTTTTAGGAACAAAAAATAGTAAACATTTCTTGTATACCCCACGAACAGGCCATGCCTTTGTAGGATTTTATTGTTTACTATTTTTACTGCTAATATATATTTCATTGCTATGTACTTATACCTAATTTTTTGAAAACTCCGTTTTACCCCCTATGTTAATTGTAAAAAAAAAACCAAAAAATAAATCAATTTTAAAAAAGATTGTAAAAAAGTTGTAAAAATAAACACATTTGGGACGCTACAAACAAAGAAAATATTTTCATGACTAGACAGTTCAAAATAGTAAGAAAACACAATATATAAAACATAAGACACAGTATTATACACTATTTGTAGATATTATACTAATAACTATCGCAATCATAAGTATTTAACTAATATTTTTTTATTGTAACGCTTTTTGGTTTACTATTCGACTTGTCGTTTTTTTAGTTCATTGAGCAGTTTATTAAATTTGAAACGGCCAATATTTTCAAAATATTTTTTGCCCAACTTCGTCGAGCAAAATTTAGATACAAAAAAAGTTTTTTTTTAGCATTTCTATAGCATCCTACTTTCACACCCGTTTACACAATTCCATAACTCTTTCCATATATTTGTGTCGGTACTAGGATTTGTGGACTGCTAATTTTAACTCCTGCTATAAATAACCCAAAAATTTGTAATTACGAGTGACGTCTCTGCCACTGATTATTCCAAATTTTTAGCCTTATGTGTCCCTCACTTTTCCCTCACAAAATAACAGTAAACTTCCACCAATAACGTTTCCTAACAAATATAAATTATACTCTTAATTTTAATATTCCTATTTTCAAACACGTTTTCCTATTTTTTCGAACCTTCCTGTAACTCAAAGTAGTTGAAAGCTACCCTCATTTGCGATCAAAGCATGGTGATTCACCTTTTAACCGCACATAGATCAACCCTCACGACTGTAAAAGGCAACAATGAAGCATTAATGGGACACACCCCCTCCTCGTCCCAACTTCACCCCTGAACGAAACTATTATTATCACCCCTATAGTTTTCTTGATGATACTTACATAAGGTTGATTTCAATAATCAGTGAATAGGATAAAAATAACGGCTATATTGACATATTTATTTAACCATCATGATACTCCTATTATATATGATACACAATGGTGTTTTGGGCACTGCATTGGTACACTTATTCTTGCGTATATCGATCATATACTACATGAAGGTAAGGTGCGGACATTCCTAGGAAACAAACATAAGACCTCAAGCATGGTAGGCATCAACCATTACACTACGAGGCGGACTTTTCTCCACTCGATTCGCTAATTTAGGATTTTCACCTGAGAGAAGCTAGCGAGCCGAAAGCACTCGTCCAGGATTCTGGTTTTTATTTGAAACAGAAACATATTCTTAATCCGCCAGGACACAGATATTAAATTGGACCCATCGAAGTAATCAAATATTTCAATACATATTTTTTAATTTAATAGCATAATTGTACATTTTTACAATTTAAAAAAATTTCACTTTTTATATTTTTACTAAAACTAAAATCCCACCAAGCCACTTTTTGTAGCTTGTTGGTGAAGATTATATTTATACTGACTTAATAATATTATTTACATTTATAAAAACAATGAATAACAGATAAAAATTAACAGCCGGAAAGATCAGAATAAACATGTTTATACAAATAATAATATATAAATTGTATATTTATATAAATAAATAAAAATAAATAATTCTTTAATTGTAATTATATATTTTATATCAAACATGATTAATGATAAAACTGAAATAAGACATCCTTAAATTTTGTGCAGGTATATTTTAATATATTTATAATAAGCCTTCCAAAAAAAAAAAGAAATAAAAAGTGTAAAAAAAAATGCAGGAGTATTAATGGTGTTTCTAATAAATAAATGTTTCTATACTTTTTATGAATATTTAGAAGATGCAACTGAATAAATAAAATGCATTAAATGTAATCAATATACACCGTTATCTTACATAAAAATTTAACAGTTTGTGTTTTCTTAACATGTTTATTTATTTGTTAACTTTTTAACATAAAAAAATAAAAGATTTGTTTTTGGTCAGGCTCTAAGAAATTTCTAGTGGCAATAGTCCGCTATTTAACCATTTTTACCTTTGTTTTATTTTTTATTTATCACATTGTATATTATGGTGAGTAAATATTTATTATTATACACCCGAGCTGAAAGGCTTACAGCATTTTAAACTTCAGCCAAATTAGTAATAATTATGGATTATTGTTACGAATTGTGATTAATTGTGAATGGTTATATTTAATTTTCAATAAAATAGGATAAAGATACCTTGAATTTGAAACTGAGTAAAATTTTTAATAACTACAAAAATCTGTCTAAACAAACTAATACATAAATAAAAATCAAGAAAGATTTTAGTTTAAAAATATACTGTTTTGATCTTAATAAAATTTAATTAAAACAACTTGTTTTTATTCTCATTTTTTTCCGACTGGTTTCAAAGCTATGCAAGCTTCTTAACTAACGAGTTCTATCATATGAAATTTTTTCAGTATTATGCTGTGTGTGGAACTAATAAATCAAGTCTTGTAAGGATGGTAATGTGAGATGGATACGCTCAAAATTAGACAGAAGTGGACGAAAGGAAACATAATTTATTTGGTTTTTCAATATTTTTTTCTGATCGTGAATCTAAATAACCAATTAAACGATATTTCCTAGGATAGAATTCATTAGTTATGTAAAACTAAAGTATACATAAATATCATATTATTATGTTATAATAAAAGTTATCCCCTCGTAATGTAATTGAGACATGAGAAATGAGAAACCATCGTATAAATTCTATGTGTTTTGTTTTAATGAAGAAAATAAAATACCTTGAATAAAAATCTTGTGCAGCTTTGAAACCGGTAGGTAAAAATAAATAAAAATAAGAGTTTAAAAATAAAACTGTTTTTGTGGTTTTTATAAGAATGAATAACCACACAGTTTGTGCTTTAAATATAAAATTTATTTTGGGATTGTATCAATTCTTTAAAAACGAATTTTCTACAATGTCGTCAGACTGTTTTTCAAAAAAATAAAGAATTAAGAAAATGTTAAAAACTAAAGCAGTTACATTTTCTTACGATATTATTACCTATAATGAAAGCAGGCAAAAAGCTTCGCGGAAAGCCTTAATCTATTTTTGTACGAAGGCTCTTGTATACAATATACATTGTGTAAGTAGTTATGTATGTACATAGTAAAGCTGTTGTGGTTGGCCTAGTTTATGACGTGACACGAACCAAATGTTGACCAAGGAACTTTATATTTGTCTATTAGCATTTACCAATGTTGACTTGTCGGTCCCGTGGTGCAGAGGTCAGCGCGTTTGTCTACCGTGCAAGAGGTTTCGGGTTCAATGTTTTTTTCACTAGAATATTTTATAGTCTCTGGACTGGCACCTGAAGCCTAAAACTAATCATCTCACCTTCATGTTACAAAAAAATATCAAGAAACGCTGCGATTGGTGTACCAATGCAGTGCCTTATGCAGCATTAGGTACAGGAAGATAATTATGATATTGATGCGTATCAACCAAAGCTTACTTCAGTGTTAATAAGATTCCTCAATTAGCCCATAATCCCTAAAACATACATTATTGGATTGTGAAATGTACGCAGATTTTTATTTGCTCATCTTCAAAATGACGGCTTTTCTATTTTATAACGGCATAATTATAATGACTTCAAACTAAATTTACCGTGTCAATTCTTAAGACATCCTATTCAAATAACAATGACATGTTTTAATAAACGGATTCAAAATAAAAACTTTTCACAAATTTTAATCTCGTTACTTTATTTTTCACTAACGTTGGCGGATGTAACGACATAAATTGAGAGCATTTTTAAGGAAATAATATAAGGTCTTGCCATTAAAGGTTTAATAAATCAATAACTTGCTGTTTAAATGTACCTTAATGCTTTTATTTTGATCAATTTTGATGTTCGCACAGTATGGCGTAACTTTTCACAATCCAGAGGAAGTAATAAAAACGAGGCCACTACGAGGCGACATATTGACTTTTTGAGGACCCTAGTAAAAAAAAAGAAAAAAAAACATGAGGTAACTTGACCGTAAAAACAAACTGAAGTACAAATAAAATAATAGGAAAAAATCCTCATAAACAAAACAATTAATATCAGGACCAAGAAAAAAAAAGCTTTGACTTTATTTTTTCCTTTTCAACAAGGTTTTCTATTTCAACAGGTTAATGGAACCATTTTATAGACCTATTAATAATAATTGCCTCAGCATTTGACATTTTTGAGTTTTAATATTTTGTGGGATTTTATTATCATTTGCATTTGAGATTATACTTTTGGCAAAATAGTCACCTCACATTTCGAAATAAAAACACGTAAAGCTTTATTTTTTAAATTAGCAAGAAAAGAGGTTAAATTTTTAATCGAAAAACAAATAATATTTTTGTAATTAAATTCCTTTTTCAAGATATTCAAATTTGAAAACATGACATTAAGCCTTCTTTCTTGACATTTAAAGGTTCCTTGTTCTTTTAAAGGTAAAACGTCGTTATTTTTAACATTATATCTTACCCCAAGAAGAAAGATAAATTAATTGGAAATTAGAGTAAGTTGAGCTTAAACATATTTGGAATATCTACCGCACGTAAAACAATAAGGCAGACTTTTTAGGAAAAAAAATAGGAAAAACTTGATTTAAATCATAAATATAATGAGAAACAGTAAACAAAAGAAGAGAATAATTAAATAAATCTGTTATTTTTAACTGATAATAATATGTCATTATTATCATTATTTATATTATTATTCCATGAATTATTTTAATATCGCAAAATCTTTTTAAAAAAATAGATTATGTAACTGAATGCTTAGCCCATAAATGAGTATTTTATATTTTTTATTAAAACTAAATTTATTATAAATATTTAAAATTTTTATCATTCCAATACTCCTCATCCGCATCATCATTATCCCTCTTTCCACGTACAGTGATCCATAGGGCACTGCATTGGCAAAATCAAACGCAGCATAGTTCGATTTTCTGTGTATGAACATAAGGTGATAAGTATTGCATTGTAGGTCCAGTAACATTGAAATATTGTAGTTCATTTTTTCTTAAATCAATGGAAATAAGTATGTTGTATTTTTACTGAAAGAAGATACGATTTTTATTTGCTTGGTTTGAGAGGATTTGAGGGTATTTAAAGCAACCTTAAAAATCTCCACCGAAAACGGAAAATGAGTTATTCATGCCAAAATAAACTATTCTTAAAAGTCTACATACCTTAACAATAGCGTAATTCAAAACCGTCTCTAAATTTTGCGAAAACAGATTTCAATAGTACTACTTGACACCGTAAACTTAGCATTCTCAATTGAATAATGAAAAGTGTGAAACATAAGTAAAAATCTCACAATTCTTTTTTCGAAGTTTTTCGCAAATATCTCAGTAACTCCTCCAATAGAGATTTCTTAGTTTGCTTTAAATACCCTAATTTACATGTGAAAAATTCCTTAATATTTATAAAAAAACATCTATCGCTTGGTTAATTAAGTATTTTATATTCTTTCAGTCAGTATTGAATTAAGATAGTATTTTTATAATTTTGATGGATTTTCTCTTATGCAAATACCACCTGATTGAGGCATAGAAGTGAACTTCTCCCTAAAGTTGAGCGACTTGAAGAATGCAGATGATGTGGTTCTTTTTGCAAAGTCTTGAAAAGTTCAGAAAATTGTTGATAAACTGTAGGAAAACTCTACTCGTCTGGGTCTTAATATAAATACCAAAAATACTCAGATTATGAGCAACAAATCCTGTCCTGACCCTGATCAGCCTCCCTATAATAATAGACAGTTGATCGAGAAAGTTGACAGCTTAAAATACTTAGAAGTTCGCATAACTGAGGATAGAAGCATGCACAAGGAGCTCGCAACCCGCCTAGGAATTTCTGGAAAAAAATTTAACACGATGCGTGTTGTTGGAACTCTAATCTATGCTCGGTCAAAACGAAATGCCGATTATTCAACTCTTGTATAATGCCAGTACTCTACTATGTGAGTGCGAATCTTAGCACTTTACCAAAGCTCAGAACACCAAACTTCTAGGTTTTGAGAGTAAGTGCTTGAGGAGAATATTAGGCATAAGGTGTTTCGATTTTATAGCTAATATTGTAGTCCGAGAACGGACG